>NW_026110803.1:27500-70642 GCF_024679095.1 Eriocheir sinensis
CTGAACAGTAAACTATCGTCGGCAAATAGTCTAGTGGAAGAGTTAAGCGTTGACAGTGGAAGATCGTTAATGTACAGGAGGAAAAGAAGGGGACCTAGAACGGTGCCTTGTGAAACACCTGAAGAAACAGGGACAGTGTCGGATGAAGATACGTCAAGAAGAACACGTTGAGTCCTGTTAGCAAGAAATGCAGTGATCCAGTGTATAATAGGTCCTGAAATACCGTAGTATTTCAATTTTAATGTCAGTCTTTTGTGCGGGACTTTGTCGAAGGCTTTGGCAAAATCTAAAACAATAGTGTCAACTTGTTTAATGTCACGTCGGTCAAGCAGCCTCGTAATGTCATGATATGTAGTAGTAATGAGTTGCAATTCACATGAGCGTTTAGATCGAAAGCCGTGTTTTTTTTGTTTTGTTTTTTTTTACATTGCAGCCTATTGCGCCGGTAGGCTTCTTCCGGTGGATCCTGATGGTCGGTCCAAGGCTTCTTTCCGGTAGGTCCTGATGGTCGGCCCAGCCCGTTCTGGCGCAGGCGAGTGTTTATAGTGGCGCCATCTTGCATTGGCTCATGCTGCCCTCCCAGAGCTCATCTTTGATCCTAGAATCTAGAGTCCGGGTTGATAGGTGGTCTTCTGGACAGCATGTGGGTAGTTTTTTTAAGCCACTCGGCGGCGGCTGAAAAATCCCAGCTTGGTGGCACCGGGCGGGGATTGAACTCGCGTCCTCCTGAACACGAGGCCGTTACTTTGACGACTCAGCCACCGCCTCCCCTTACTGTGAGTCAGTAAGGATGTTGTTTGTGCCAAGGTGACTCGTTATGTGTTTGTGTATTATGCGTTCGAAAATTTTACATGGAATCGATGTTAGTGAGATGGGGCGATAATTGGCTGGGTCAGTCCTGTCACCTGTCTTGAATAAAGGATTAATATTTGCCAAAAGACAGTCAGAGGGTAATGAGGTGGATGATAGTGATTGGGTGAATATGGCCTGAAGGATGGGGGCAAGGATGGGGGCAAAGGATTTAAGGATGAAGGCGGGAATGTTGTCGGGGCCAGTGGATTTAGTTGTGTCGAGTCCTTCCACTAATTTCTGTATTCCGTTAGTCGTGATGTCAAGGGGGGCTATGGGGGGGAAGGGGCTGTGTGGCATGTTTGGTGTCAAGTTGTGTGTTTGTGTATATACCGATTGGAACTGTGTGTTGAGTATTTGTGCATTGTGTTATGGGCTGGTTACTAATGTGTTAGTGTTGTCTTTAAGTGAGGTAATCGTCTTAGTGTCGTGTTTGCTCGTCTTAAAGAATTTTAAAAAGTTTTAGTTATTTCTTACGTTGTCTGCGAGGTAAGTTGCTATGTGTTTGCGTTCCGCTACTTTTATGTTTATGGCAAATGTCTTTTGGTGTTTTTCGTAGGCGGTCCAATTATCTGGTGTGTTGTATGTCTGCGCGCGTCTGTAGAGTCTTTGTTTCTTGCGATGTTGTCTGCGTAGATCCCTGGAAAACCAGGGAATTGTGTACCTGCTAGAAAGTGTTTTTTGTGGTATGTGTCTGTTCATTGAGGCGTGTATGGTGTGTTTCAGGTTGTTCCAGTTGGTGGAAGGAAGTCTTGTGTGTGGGTCAGTCGCAAAAAAAGTCGGTGCTGAAGGCAGTTAGGTCTTGTTTGATCATGTCTAAGTCAGCCCTTGAAAAAAGGAAAATCTGTCTGGGTCTCTGTTTATGTTTAATCGGTCGGCGGTCAGCGTCAATGATGAGTATGTCATGGTCACTAAGTCCTGGAACAACCTGAGTGTTTGTTATATTAAGAATGTTGTTGATGAGAAAAAGGTCAAGTGTGTGTGCTGTGGTCAAAGGGCCACCGTGGCCAGCGGGGCGCGTTACAGTATTTGTTCGTGTTGGCTGGAGTACTGTTTGTGGGAGTGAAAATGTATTTATGATGTCAACGAATGTGTCGCGTAGTTGGCGTCTTTTTGTGTGGGGAATAATGAGGTTGGGGGCGTCAGCATTGGGAGGGCCAAATGGGGATATTGCAGTCCTGTCAATGTCGGGGAGGCTGAAATCACCCGTGATCCAGATGTGTTTGTCTGCCTGTATGCGTGAAAGAGAAATTTGAAGGTTGTGTAAATAGTCTGTATTAGTAGAAGGCGGTCTGTGAAAAGCAGCAATAAGAAGAGATTTACAGTTGAAGGTTTGTAACTGGACCCAGGTGATTTCGCAGTCTGTGTCAAGGTCAGGTCTATGCTGAACATAAGGACCCAGCTTGGTGGCGATGATAACACCGCCACCTTTGCCGAGGTCTGTCGAGCGGTCCTTACGAAAAACGGCCATACTAAAGGGGGAAGGGAAAAGCTCACTACTGTCAACATCAGAAGTCAACCAAGTCTCTGTCCCTACTATTATGTCCGGGTTATGTGTGGTGATTAGGTGGTGTAATTGGGCTATTTTATTTTTGATACTGCGAAAATTAATTGTTAATAATCGGAGGGAAGTGTGGTTATGATGTGGTGGTAGTGGAAGTGAAGGGAGAGGTGAGGATGGTGAAGATACAGAAGAGACGGGAGGGGATGAAGAAGTAGAGGAGGGAGGTGAAACAGGAGGTGATGAACAAGGGGAAGAAAAGGAAATAGGGACTGGGGAAAGCGAAAGAGTAGGATCGGGGGAGGGTGATAGGGCAGGCCTGGGAGTGTTAGTAACTGTGGTGAGAGATGAATGATGGGTTAAGTCTGGCGTACGGAGGGAACGCACCTGTCTGTGGGTGTTGATGGGACTAGGTGTGAAAAATGGAGCCGGGTTATGAGAGGTGAGAGGTGCTGAGTGTTTGGGGTACAAGAGGAGAAGGTGTTGTGTGCCAGGGTTGTCTGTGTTATGTTGATATAGCGTGTCAAAGGAATTTAAAAGTGGAATAGGATCAGCTGAGAAGAATGAGGACGAGAAATTAGGTACACCGCATCTAAAGCAGATCCACGAGACGCTATTGTCAACCAATCCAGCGTAAGTCGGCGTGAAAGACCCGATACAACTGACGTGGTACCAGCCAGCATGCTCGGATCTATCACGACACGAATCACACTGGATGACCCTCCGCCCCCACCGCCCTGCTACAAAGTTGGCAAGGGTACTTGGGGCAATAAGGGCCAGGGTTGACCATAGCGCCCGTGTCTCCACATAGAAGCAACAGGAGAAGGATGGTGTGGCGTTTGTGTACCTTTGTATCGTTGATGGTGTGCCGATTGAAACACTGAACCACGGTGCGCGAAAACGATTGTTGTGTATGAGTGCTTGTTTGTGACTGATGCAGTTTTGTTATTTCTGTCCTCGAATGTGTTGGTGAGTGTAATATAAGTGCTATATGTATAAATGTGGTGATCAGGAAGGCACTGTGTAAAGCGGAATAACGGTGGTCGTGTCTTACCTTCCGTGAGTGTGTTAGGTGCTGTTGTGATTTCGGCAGTTTCTTAGTGTCATTGTGCCGGTTCGTGGGCTGGAACAGCCTCGTTCGGCACTGATGAGTGATGGCCATTATCAATTAAAATGTTAAGATAGTAAAATGAAATAAAAAGTAAACAACTGGATTAAAAATATCAAAAGTCTAAAACCAAATTAAAACAGTATGTACATAAATAAAAAGTGGTGTGTGTGTGTAAGTGTATTCACTTAGCTTATGATAGGATGGGAGAGGGAGGGCGGCACGGCCACACCTCCTTCCTCTCTCTAGTAATCTCTCCTCTATTCCCTTCATTCATCGTCAACTTCCCACGCTCAGTTATTTGTCCCAAGGAGGAAATTGAGGAGTAGGTAGTGATTTTATATGTAGAGGAAAGGAACTGTGAAGTTGGGAGAATATGCTATAGCTGCGTGTTGCCTCAGTGCTCATCTCCGTCACGGAGGAAAGGAAGAAGACCCTAAATATACCATAACTGAAGCTAGTGAATGATAGATAAAGAGATAGGTAGAGAGATAGACAGAGAGATAGAGAGAAAAAGAAAAGAAGATAGAGGAAAGGTGAGATAGGAGAGATTTGAGAAAATGCAGAGTAAAGGAAAACAGAGAAAGAGGAGGCGAGAGAGAGAGAGAGAGAGAGAGAGAGAGAGAGAGAGAGAGAGAGAGAGAGAGAGAGAGAGAGAGAGAGAGAGAGAGAGAGAGAGAGAGAGAGGCCTACTAAATGGTGCACATCTCCCAATAAATGCTTAATATAACTTTCTTGCAACAGCTTCCACATAAGAGACTCAGATGCGAAGGTTGATATTCTCTCTCTCTCTCTCTCTCTCTCTCTCTCTCTCTCTCTCTCTCTCTCTCTCTCTCTCTCTCTCTCTCTCTCTCTCTCGAGCAAGGAGCTATAGTATATTTTTCCTTCCTCTTCCTCCCCCTTCTTCCCGTCCTGCTGCACGCCTCGCCTTTCCCCCTTCGCCGTGTTCGCTATTCTACCCGGCGAAATTTTGACACATTTCACACACAGGCAACTTTTATCGCCTTCCCCGCCTCTACCCACACAGGCCCCTCACACTTTCCTTCCGCCATCCCTCCAAGCACACCCACACGCCCGCACGTCCACTTCCTCTCCTCCTACGCACACTACCACCCACCTCCACCCTTCCCAACACCATCTAAATCATCTTCCAGCCTCCGCAACACCCCATGTCAAAGCCGCACCCCACCCCGGTTCCACGCACCGTTACCCCTACCCACACACTCAGCACGTATGCCAGCCCCCTCCCCCCTTCTCCCCCTTCCTCCACTTTCCGCCACCTTCTCCCCTTTCTCCGCCTTCTCTCCCTCTCATACTCCCCGCCCACACGTTCCCGCCCCGGCGCAGTCCCGCCCAATATGTTTTGAATAATAAACTCGGCTCTGTTTATGTCGCTTCTCAGCTCCACATTTTTTTTTTATATCGAGCGGAGAGCCAAGGAGAAAGAGGAGAAGCTGGAGGACAGGACGGAGGATGGTGCAGGGAGGGAAAGGGAAGAGGAAAAATAAGATGAGGAGGAAAGGGAAAGAAAAGGAAAAGGCTCAGAGAAAGGAGAGAAAAGACTTAGTGGAGTGTAAGATCAGAGGTCACGTACTGGGAGAGAGAGAGAGAGAGAGAGAGAGAGAGAGAGAGAGAGAGAGAGAGAGAGAGAGAGAGAGAGAGAGAGAGAGAGAGAGAGAGAGAGAGAGAGAGAGACCCCCTTACCTATCCTTCTCTCCTTCACCACGCAACACAAATTCTTGGCCGTTCCTCAACACTCCTTTCACTGCACGTTCGTTTTTATACTCGTCCCACCACGTTCGTCGTTATTTTCTCTTCTCCTAATCCTCCTCCTCCTACATTTTCCTACCTAACTCTTTCTCCTTTTACTTCCCTTTCCTATTTTTTTTTTTTTGCTATCCTTCTTTTCCCTCTCTCCTCTCTACCTTATTTTTACCTTAATTTACTCCGTTTTTTGTTACGTTTTTTTATTAATTAATGTTCTTTGATATTTTGTGTTCTTCTTTTTTATTTGTCGTATGTTTTTCTGATTTATTTTTACCCTTTTATATATGAATTTTCGTGTGTGTTATTTATGTTATCCACAGCTTTTCACAATAGTATAGCGAAATTTAATGGTTCCATTTACCTGCTGAGTGACTGTTCAGGTGTAGACGGCAGGTAAAGGGACGCCCAGGTATTAGTAACCAAACAAAATAACAATATGAGAGTACGGGGAAGTATTAGAAATCGATGGCGGACTAATATTTCTCTACGGCCATGATTGTCTGTACACACACACACACACACACACACACACACACACACACACACACACACACGGAATAGGCGACTTCTTGAAGCTTATTTAAAAATGTTGATGATGGTATAATTAGTTAAATGTTATGTCAGTTGTTGATAGCAAATACCTGATAATCATATGAGGAGTTATCAGACGTAAATAGCCTCATGGTTACGTTCATCATTTGACTAAAATAAAGTGTTGATAAAAAGTAAAATTCGTCAAATATCAGGCAGTTGGTTATAATAAATACCTGGTGATTATAAGGAATGAAAGAATGTAAATAGCCCATTAGTTAAGTACGTTTAATATTTTTTTTTTAAAGTTCAGCTTATGGCACCACTAGACTTTCTTGGCGGGACCTGATGGTCGACCCCAGCCCGTCATGGCGCAGGTAAGTGTTTATAGTGGCGCCATTTTGCTTGAATCATGCTGACACCCGTAGCTCATCTTTGATCGTCTCTTTTTAGAGAGGTAGAATCCAGAGTTCGGGTTGAATGGTGGTCTTCATGACAGCATGTGGGTAGTCTCAGGCCACTCGGCGGTGACTGAAAAATCACAGCTTGTGGTGGCGGGCGGGACGCGAAACTGAGTAGTTCTATACGCGGCGCTGGAACGCTAACCACTCAGCCAATTATAAAACGAATCTTATAAACAGGTTAGTAGTATTAATGAGACACATACATCGTCTCGCGTTGATATAATGTAATATGAGAGGAAAGTTTTTTTAATAATATGGGAGGCAGTGGCTGAGTGGATAGCGTGACGGCGCCGCGTCCAGGACGACGCTGGCTCGCGCCCCACCCAGTGCCACAAACTGGGATTTATCAGTCACCGCCGAGTGGCCTAAGACTACCTGCATGCTGTCCAGAAGACCACTATCAACCGGACTCTAGATTCTAGGATCAAAGATGAGCTCCAGGAGGGCAGTATGAGCCAATACAACATGGCGCCACTATAAAATTTTGCCTGCGCCACAACGTGCTGGGGCCGACCATCAGGCCCTACCATGAAAGTCTATCGGCGCCATAGGCAAAAACGTAAAAAGGAAAAGTGTAGTACGACGCAGATTGTAGATAGATACATATAAGTGAAATAAGTTCAAGAAAATGAAAGAAAGTGACGTGACATCAGGAAGGTCTTGGGTAATATCAAAATAATGAAAAAGAACTGTCCTAAATGATTATATAGAGTATGGGAAAAAAGTGATGAAGATATGAAAACAGCGCTACAGTAAATACTTAAACAAGGGAAAAAGTTAAATAGATGTAGAAACCGTAGGGTTGGAAGATATCCATATGGTGTGTAGGTGTTGGGAAGGTTGGCAAGGTATGCGAAAAGTGTTGATATGAAAGTAGCAAGAAAGTAAAAGAATGTATGGATACATGTAGTGGAAATAGTTGAGAGAAAAGAAAGAAAATGTCGTAGCCTTGAGGGAACAACTTGACTCCTTAGATAAACCTTCCTCCGTTGGGTCTTGTGTCTCCTTAATACCGGCGGCGGCGCGGGAAGAGGCAGGAAAAGGCTTTGCGAACTCGCCGGGCGAAGGTTTCCCTCCTCGCCGCCTCGTCCCGCTGGCCCGTGAACTTGTTGACCGCCTTGATGATCTTCTTGAGCGAGGGTCGCCGTGCAGGGTTTGCGGCCATGGCGGCCTCGGCCAGCACGTCCAGGGCCAGCCAGAGCGTGCGCCGCGTGCTCGCTCCCACAAAACCAACCCTCGTGCCTAGCCGCTGCGCCGCGCCGTAGTCGATGAGCGACACCTGCAGGCGGCCGTCGGCGCCCCGGCACACCGCCACGTTGTTCTACTTGATGTCGTTGTGGGCGTAGCCGCGGGCGTGGAGCTGCTTCACGCCGCGGGCGAGGGCCACGAAAGCAGCCAACCTGTCGGTCTCGCGGCGAGCGAGGCGGGGCAGGTCGCAGAAGGTGTTGTGGCCGCGGAAGGTGGTGAGCATGGCGGGGAAGCCGAGGCTGGTGCCCAAGGCCTTGGGTGCCCCCGCCGCGCCGTCCAGGTCCAGCAGGACGTCAAACTCCTGGTGGAACATGGCAGCGAGGCGGCGGTCCCTGGCCAGCTTGAGGCAGCACAGCTCGCCCTCCACCTCCACCAGGTACACCGTGCACGTGGCGCCGCGCCCCAGCACCTGCTTGTGCTCGGCCACCAGCGTGTTGATGCGCTCCTGCGTCAGCTTCACGAGGCGGGTGCTGTGTGGGAAAGACATGGCTCGTTGTGTCCATGACTATATAGGTGTCGCGATCCAGCACCTAACCTCGGTTGGCGGCGCGGCAGCCTGGGTTGGTGTGCGGAGACTGGAGTTGACATTGCATAGGCCGCAACTCAGAGCTGGACGACACACACACACACACACACACACACACACACACAATGCTCACTCAGACCACACATACACACATTCCTGGAAAAAGAAGAGAGAGAGAGACCACCCGGTGGTTCCATGTTAATCAGTAATGACTGTGTCCTCATTCTCAATAGCCCTATTTGCAGCTAGGGAGCTGATGTGTATGTTTGAGTATATTGTAGAGATGGATAGACAGGCGAACAGGCAGAGAGGCAGACAGACAAATTAATAGATAGAGGGATAGGTAGGCAGAGAGAAAAAGAGATGCAAAGAGATCATATATAGACAAATGTTCAGAAATGTTTCAGAACATACGTATCTTAGGGCTCAAGTCATTCTCTTGTCCATAGGTGGTTATCACTTCGAATTGGTTGTCTCTTTGTTATATATAGACAAATGTTCAGGTATTTTATAGGATATATCTTTTGGGCTCAAGTCATTCTTATCCATAGGTAGTTATCACTTCGAATTGGTTGTCTCTTTGTTATATATAGACAAATGTTCAGGTATTTTATGGGATATATCTTTGGGCTCAAGGCATTCTTATCCATAGGTGAATGTCACTTTAAATAAGTTCTCTTTTTGACTAATTAGATTCAAACTACTTTTTTTTTTTCTCTCTTTTCAGGTGAGTTGCTGCAGAGTGGCTTGAAGGCCGTGTTTGGGAGCAGGCAGGGTAAGTGTGAGTGACCTTCACATTCTTCGTCATTGTTGTTTTTTGTTATTCACAATGTGTGCGTGCATGGACCGGCAAACTTCAATGGACGAACGCTGAAGTGTGTTGTTCTGTGTCTGCCAAGCCTCATCGTTTTTGGACTTTTTCATTTCATAATGCTTTTCCAGTATTAGAATGTCGCTGCATGTTAACTTTTTTTGTATACTTACCCCGTTGAAGTAGTAATATTGTGGTTTATCGTATTTTCTGAACCTTTTCGTAACGCTAAATCAAACCGGAACACATCTTGTATGTTTTGGTCTTTTTCATCTATAATGCTTTTCCTTTGTATTAAAATGGCGCTGCATGTTAACTTTTTTCTACACTTACGCGTCGAAGTAGTAATTTGTACTTCATCTCATTGTCTGAACCTTTTCCGTAACGCAAAATAAGAACAGCGCTTCACGTTCGTTTTGGTCTTTTCCATCTATCATGCTTTTCCTTTGTGTCAAAATGACCCTGAATGTTTACTTTTTCTACACCTACCGCGTCAGGAAGTAGTGATATTGCGGTTTGTCTTATTATCTGATTTTTTTTTTTTTTTTTTTACGGCAGAGGAGTCAGTTCAGGGGCATAAAAAAGAAAACAAATGTGAAAAAAAAGCCCGCTACTCACTGCTTTTAAAAAGAGTTAGAGGAGCGGCCGAAAGATTGGTCAGTTTCGGGAGGAGTGGTGTCCTGATACCCTCCTCTTGAAAGAGTTCAAGTCGTAAGCAAGAGGAAATACAGATGAGGAAGATTGTTCCAGAGGTTACCAGCATGAGGGATGAAAGAGTGAAGATGCTGGTTAACTCTTGCATAAGGGATTTGAACAGTAATGGGATGAGCTTGAGTAGAAAGTCGTGTGTGGCTAGGCCGCGGGAAGGGGGGCGGGGGGGTGGCATGCAGTTAGCAAGTTCAGAAGACCAGTCAGCATGAAAATATCGATAGAAGATAGAAAGAGAGGCAACATGGCGGCGAAATATAGGAGGTAAAAGACTGTCAGTAAGAGGAGGAGAGCTGATGAGACGAAGAGCCTTAGACTCCACTCTGTCCAAGAGACCTGTGTGAGTGGATCCCCCCCACATGTGAGATGCATACTACATTCTTTGGAGGACAAGGCCCCTGTATATTGATAGCAGATGTGCGGGGGAGAAGAACTGGCGGAGAAGGTACAGAACGCCCAGCCTCGAGGAAGCTGATTTAGTAAAAGCAGAGATATGAAGTTTCCAGTTGAGATTCTGAGTTAAGGATAGACCAAGGATGTTTAATGTTGAAAAAGGTGATAGCTGACTTTGTCAAAGAATAAGGGATAGTTGTTTGGAAAATTGTGTCGAGTGGATAGGTGGAGAAACTGTCTTTTTGAGGCGTTGAAGGACACCAGGTTCCTCTTGCCCCAATCGGGAATAATAGTCAGGTCTTCTATTAAAAGAAGTTGAGTAATACAGAGTAGAGTCATCGGTGTAAGAATGGATAGGACATTTCGTTTTGGAAAGAAGATCATCTATGAACAACAGAGAGTGGGAGATAGGACAGAACCCAGCGGAGCACCACTATTAATAGGTTGAGGGGAAGAGCAGTGACCGTCTACCACAGCAGAAATAGAACGGTCAGAGAGAAAACTTAACATAAAGGTACAGAGAGAAGGATTAAAACCGTAGGAAGTTAGTTTGGAAAGCAAAGATTTGTTCCAGACACTATCAAAGGCTTTTGAGTGCTAGGAGTGGATGACCAATAGTCAGTTAGGAAGGCAAGGAGATCACCAGTAGAACGCCCCTTCCGGAACCCATATTGTCGATCAGATAAAAGGTCAGAAGTGGAAAAGTGCTTTTGAATCTTCCGGTTAAGTATAGATTCAAAAACTTTAAATAGACAAGAAAGCAAAGCAATAGGACGGTAGTTAGAGGGATTGGAACGGTCACCCTTCTTAGGCACAGGCTGTATGAAGGCATACTTCCAGCAGGAAGGAAAGGTAGATGTTGACAGACAGAGGCGAAAGAGTTTGACCAGGCAGGGTGTCAGCACGGAAGCACAGTTTTTAAGGACAATAGGAGGCACTCCATCAGGTCCATAAGCCTTCTTAGGATTGAGGCCAGAGAGGGCATAGAAAACATCATTCCTAAGAATCTTAATAACAGGCATAAAGGAGTCAGGGGGGGGGGGGGAGAGTAGGAGGAATATGGCCAGAATCGTCCAGAGTGGAGTTTTTAGAGAAAGTCTGAGAGAAGAGTTCAGCCTTAGAGATAGATGAGACGGCGGTAGATGCCAGAAGTCACGGGAATAATTAGAAAAAACGCTAAATCATACTGGAGCGCATCACGTCAGTCTGGAGAGCCCTGTAATTACCAGTATGGCTCCCGTAAAGGACGCCGCCCCCAGAGTTTCCCTAACTGGATTTTGGTTATTATCTCTAAACGACTTTGGAATCGCTTTGATGGTGCGTCGGATACAGCAGCGAGTCTCCCTTAAAGGGTTAATGCGGGTGTTTAATTCGAGTGTATTGCTTGATAATAGTGTATGTTTTTCTCTATATATGTATTTCTTTTCTTTTCTTTAGTTCTTCCTTGCGAGACGTTGATTCTTTCCCTACAAGTCTCGCGTTGTGTAGCAAAGACTAAGCTCAGTATTCTCAGCCGCCTCCGCCTCCCACGTCAACTGTTTCCAAAGGCCGAAAAGGAGATTGATCAGATTTTCATGAGTGTTTGTACAGAAGAAGGATAGAACTACCACCAGGGTCAAAAACGTACCTGCAGAAATGCCCAAAACTCCTACGAAAGCCTTGGTAAATGTGTGTGTGTGTGTGTGTGTGTGTGTGTGTGTGTGTGTGTGTGTGTGTGTGTGTGTGTGTGTGTGTGTGTGTGTGTGTGTGTGTGTGTGTGTGTGTGTGTGTGTGTCCTTGGGCGCCGATATGTTTGGGTATTGTGGGGGTTTTGTTTTTTCATTCATGTCACAAGAGTCAGACCACCACCAGGGTCATAAAAGTACCTCGGGAAATGCCCAAAAAACTCATACGAAAGCTTTGTCAAATGTGTATGTATCCTTGGGTACCGAAATGTTTAAGAATATGACCCTATGTATTGCCTAGTAGACTTTAATTAAACGATATATTCACTTAACTTTCGCGTACATAAATACAAAGTCGGTAACCTGTCGAGCTATGGATGTCCCCACTCACAGGATCGAAATCTTTGTGGCTGTGAACTCGAAACATGTCAGAGGTTCAGAACACAAGCGAAAGGACGAGGAATATATACGAGACTTTTTTTTATATAGTAAATGAAGCAACTCAAGGGCAAAAAAAAAAAAAAAAGGCGGAAAAAAAGCCCTCTGTCCAATGGTATTCAAGTATGTGTGTGTGTGTGTGTGTGTGTGTGTGTGTGTGTGTGTGTGTGTGTGTGTGTGTGTGTGTGTGTGTGTGTGTGTGTGTGTGCTTCGCTAAACATAACAGTACCCGCTACACTCCTCTCACGAAGCACTAATGAAGCCGGGAACACACGCATGGAAAATCCACTATCCCCAGTGATGTTATATATCTAGACTTTCAGAAAGCCTTTGACAAAGTGCCACATGAAAGACTCCTCAAGAAACTTAAGTCGGCGGGATTAGGCGACGATCTGACAGCGTGGATCAAAGACTGGCTCACTGAAAGAAAACAACGAGTTGTACTCAACGGACAGGCCTCCGAGTGGCTCCCGGTCACAAGTGGAGTGCCACAGGGGTCAGTGCTGGGACCCATACTTTTCATCATATATATCAACGACCTAGAACTAGGATTAAACTCCAATCTTTCAAAATTTGCCGACGACACAAAGGTGGGTGGGAAGGCCCTCACGACGGCAGACTGCGAAATTATCCAGAGAGACCTGGACCAGATCACTCTTTGGTCAGAAAAATGGCAGATGTCCTTCAACACTACCAAATGTAAAGTAATGCATATCGAATCCAGAAACAGCAACCACATATACCACATGGGTGGCGAACCACTACATGTTGTGCAAGAGGAAAGAGACCTCGGGGTCACCATCAGCAGTGACTTGAAACAAACAAAACACTGCAAGTCCGCCTGTAAGAAAGCCAATACAATGCTTGGGTTCATATCGAGGAACTTCGAATACAAGACGCCGGGAGTTATGTTATCCTTGTATAATTCGCTGGTAAGGCCCCACCTGGAATACGCCGTGCAATTCTGGTCTCCTAATTACAGGAAAGACATTGAATTACTTGAGAGAGTACAGCGCCGCGCCACGAAGATGATACCATCACTGAGGACGAAACCCTATGAAGAACGACTCGAGCGACTCAACCTCTTCACGTTGGAAAAGAGACGACTGCGGGGAGACATGATACAAGTCTTTAAGTACCTGAACAAGCTCAGCAACGTTGATCACTCCAAACTCTTCACGCTACAAACTAACCTGAGAACAAGAAACAACGGAAAAACAATTCAAGCAATGCGATGCAATACCGACATCGGCAGGAGTTATTTCTCGAATAGAGTTGTTCGCCACTGGAACAGCCTTCCTGCAGAAGTGGTTAGCGCAGAGACCATCAACTCCTTCAAGAAACGCATTGATCGCCACTTTGCTGCAACAGGAGTGAACTGAACGTTCCCAAGAGTAGGTACACAAGTGCTTTAATCCTTCCCTGCAAGCCACTCCTGTGGCAAACGGATTGATTAAATCACTGAACGCAGGCAGCCCAGTAATGAGCCAACAGGCTTTCTGCTGCCTGCTAGTCCATGTTTCCATGTTTCTTCTCCTCCACCTCTCTGTTATTCACTCTCTACCATCTTTCTCTATACATCACTCTCTCCTCCTTCTCCTCCTCCTCCTCCTCCTCTCCCTCCTCCTTCTCCTCCTCCTCCTCTCCCTCCTCCTCCTCATCCTCCTCCTCCTCCTCCTCTACCTCCTCCTCCTGTCCCGGTCGCCCCTCGCACCTCATCCGTCAGCTTCCCTTCCTTTCCTCGTTCACACAGCCGCAAAACACGCTCCCGTTGTCTTCATTGCTCCGCTAAGGGCGTCACACCTAATGAGGCGAGCGGTAATTGGCTTGGGGTGAAGTATATACGTAAAGGAGCTTCTGTGCATGAGGGGAAACTTGAGTAATTACGGTTTTATAATTACGTGCGCGTGAGAGAGAGAGAGAGAGAGAGAGAGAGAGAGAGAGAGAGAGAGAGAGAGAGAGAGAGAGAGAGAGAGAGAGAGAGAGAGAGAGAGAGAGAGAGAGAGAGAGAGAGAGAGAGAGAGAGAGAGAGAGAGAGAGAGAGAGAGTGAGTGAGTGAGTGAGTGAGTGAGTGAGTGAGTGAGTGAGTGAGTTAATCTAATGCACAAGGTTGCTGGAGGGGAGACTGTTAATTTAAGGTAACGTTTTATTATCAAGGGTCCAGTTATCTGTCTCGGTCTTAGTCGTTGCTTCATATGGTATCTGAATCTGGATAATAATGCGCAGGGCACCTGTATAGGTGCATAACACGCATATTTGTTGGCTGTTGAGGGGCCGGGGTAGCCGAGTGTGCAGGGGAGGGAAGTGAATCAAGTGTAATTGTTAGTATTGGTGTGTTGTGGTCACAGGTATGTATTTGTTTTTTGAATGAGTCTATTGTACCGCAGTCTAAAATCTGTTGAGGGAGGCTGTTCCAGTCACGTATGGTGCGTGGAAGGTATGAGTGCTTGTATGCGTCAGTGTTTGTGTGATATGTTTGGTATTTATGGATGTGTGTGTTACGAGTACGTTGACTGTTTGCGTTGTGTAGGTATGTTTGTGGGTCAATGACAATGTGAGTGTTTGTGATCGTGTACATAAGTGTAAGTATGTGTGCTTGTCTGCGTAAGTGAAGAGGGTCCATGTTTATCTGTTGTTTGATCCGTGTTTTGATGCCAGGCGTTCGAGTGTAATTGTTCGTAATGAACCTAGCCGCCTTGGTGTTGATTTGTTCTAACCTATCAATGCTTCTGTGTGTGTGAGGATCCCACACCGTGGAGCAGTATTCCAGTGTTGGTCTCACAAGTGTGTCATAAGCTATGTGTTTAATGTCAGGTACTCAGTTATGTAAATTCCTCCTCAGGAACCCCAGTGTTCTGTTGGCTGTGGCACTGATATGTTTTATGTGGGTGTTGAATTTCAAGTTAGTTGAGAGATGGATACCAAGGTACTTGTGTGTGTGAACTGATTCCAAATCTGAATTGTGGAAAGTGTAAGTGTGATGGATGGGGTTTTGCGCTCTGGTGAATCTTAATAGTTTGCATTCGTCTGGTCGGAAGTGCATCTGCCAGGTGCCCTCCCACCGCTCGAGGGCGTCCAGGTCGTTTTGTAGTAGTCTGCAGTCGTCAGTAGTCTTTACTGCTCTAAACAGTAAACTATTGTCGGCAAAGTTTGGTGGAAGAGTTAGGCGTTGACAGTGAAAGATCGTTAATGTACAGGAGGAAAAGAAAGGGGCCTAGAACGGTGCCTTGTGGGACATCTGAAGAAACAGGGACAGTGTCGGATGAAGATCCGTCAAAAAGGACACGTTGAGTCCTGTTAGTAAGAAATGCAGTGATCCAGTGGAGAATAGGTCCTGAAATACCGTAGTATTTCAATTTTAATGTCAGTCTTTTGTGCGGGACTTTGTCGAAGGCTTTGGTAAAATCTAAAACAATAGTGTCAACTTGCTTAATGTCATCTCAGTCAAGTAGCCTTGTAATGACGTTATTTGTTGTAATGAGTTGCGATTCACATGAGCGTTTAGGTCGAATGCCGTGTTGTGAGTCAGTAAGGATGTTGTTTGCGTCAAGGTGATTCATTATGTGTTTGTGTATTATGTATGTGTTCGAAAATTTTACATGGAATCGATGTTAGTGAGATGGGGCGATAATTGGCAGGGTCAGTCATGTCACCTGTCTTGAATAAAGGAATAATGTTTGCCAAAAGCCAGTCAGAGGGTAATGAGGTGGATGATAGTGATTGGGTGAATATGGCCTGAGGGATGGGGGCAAGGATGAGGGCAAAGGACTTAAGGATGAAGGCGGGAATGTTGTCGGGCCGTGTGGATTTAGTTGTGTCGAGTCCTTCCTGGAATTTCTGTATTCCGTTAGTCGTGATGTCAAGGGGGGCTATGGGGGGAAGGGGCTGTGTGATATGTTTGGCGTCAGGCTGTGTTCTTCTGTGTATACCGATTGGAACTGTGAGTTGAGTATTTGGGCTTTGTGATGTGGGCTGGTTACTAATGTGTTAGTGTTGTCTTTAAGTGATGTAATCGTGATAGTGTTTTGTTTGCGCCTCTTAAATTTTTTTTTTTCTTACCTTCCCCGCGAGGTATGTTGCTAGGTTACAAGCGATCAGTGTCAAATCTGACCTCATTAACATAGCAGCCATGCACTCAACTAGACATTCAGACACCAGAACACATAACAAACACATTTTCTAGCATTTACTCATGTTATTTGTTACCCTTTCTTATATACAGGTTACGAGTGGGCAGTTTCAAATCCCACCTCATCATATATATCATATCACCCATTCAAACTAACACACTAACTAGAATTGGACACCCAGAAACACATGATAAACACTTTTTTATACCATTCATTACCTTTTATTAAGTTACCCTTTCAAATTTACAGTGAATAGTGTGGAAAAGAAAACCTGGAAACTGTGCCAACAGTATAAGTTGCCAGTTACCGCCAGCGAGGGTGACCCGTCATTTCCTACGCGCCCTGGATACTGGTAAGTACTACTTGCTTGTGTTTGTAGCTTGTTCGTGTGATTACTTCATGTTTTTTGTGTTTTTTTGAGAGTGTGGGGTCTCGGTTGGTTAGGTGAATAATGATGTGTAATGACCCCCCCCCTCTCTCTCTCTCTCTCTCTCTCTCTCTCTCTCTCTCTCTCTCTCTCTCTCTCTCTCTCTCTCTCTCTCTCTCTCTCTCTCTCTCTCTCTCTCTCTCTCTCTCTCTCTCTCTCTCTCTCTCTCTCTCCAAGTTTTTTTTTTTACTGGGCAGACTCCTTACGCTCTTATGTTCTTACGTTCCAGGCGTCATTAGTATGTCCTCCACCTACCTGTCTGTCTATCTGTCTGTCTGTCTGTCCACTAATCTGTGGTGCTTACCTCTCTATACATTACACCTTGCTTTATGTTGTTCTTGTATACGTTTCTAGCTTTAAAATAAGGCTTTCATGTTATCGTATCTATGATGCAGATTCACATGTAATAAGGAGAGAGAGAGAGAGAGAGAGAGAGAGAGAGAGAGAGAGAGAGAGAGAGAGAGAGAGAGAGAGAGAGAGAGAGAGAGAGAGAGAGAGAGAGAGAGAGAGAGAGAGAGAGAGAGAGAGAGAGAGAGAGAGAGAGAGAGAGAGAGAGAGAGAGAAGGGTTCCCTGCTCATTATTTTCGACCTCTGGGTACTGCCGGGACCTCACACACCGCAGTATCGACAAAAATACCAGTATTGCCGATACCGGTTTCCTGAAATAATACGGGTACGCCTCTTCCCGGTATAAGTCATGGCACCGGTAATACCGGTATTTCCTCAAAATATCGGTAATACCGGTGACGGTATTTACTTTTGAAATGGATTTTTTTCCCCTGCCTATACTCGTACAATATGTCACTAAAATCGCACAAGGTAGTTTTAGGAGACTTCTAGCTTTTATTATTTTTTTGCATGAATATAATTTTTAACATAATGAAGATAAAATAAAAATTCAAATATCCCTAAACATTTATTTTGGGGTATGTGTGTAATAATGATAACAATGATAATAATAATAATAATAATAATAATAATAATAATAATAATAATAATAATAATAATAATAATAATAATAATAATAATAATATTAATAGTAATAATAATAATAAATGGTTTAACTTGAAAAGTTCATCATAGTAATATAAATACTAATGATTATGAAAATAAAAGTAGTAAATAACAAGCGTTAATAGCACAAAAACTGTACTAGATGATCGGCGTCACATGACCCTCCAACACCCCCCCAACAATTTATATTATGCAACTCGGGGTCTAAAATGGAAAATGCTGAAAAGTAAAGATGGCGCCACTGTAAATACTTGCCTGGACCACAACGGGCTGGGGCCACCCATTAGGCCCTACTATGAAGGCCTACCGGCGCCACAGGCCAAGACGTAAAAAAAAAAAAAGGTGACTGTTTGTAATGCTATGTTGTAGGGTTCATCAGGGCTAACAAATGTTATTATACAGTGTCATGTCTACAATGCATGTTTAAGCCAGGAAAACAACTTGAAGAGAACAACAACAACATTTAGAAGATAGGTAATCTGTTGATCGGCGTCTGCGACGCCGAAAAAAAAGAAGTAATGGTAATAGTTAAGCTATGTACGCACACAAACAGTTTCCACTCGTGGACCAGGGCAGGAGGAAGCCTAATATGTAACGTCATGCGCCAAACTGACTCCTTACCGTCCTGAAGTGAACAGACTGTAAAGCATATATAGACTGTGATCTAAGTGAATATATTACTCGAGTTTCATGTTAACTTCTTCACTCTGAGGCGTATGTCGCTGTGGAGAAAACGAGTCATCTTCACTTTGCTCTGAGCCCAAAAGCATTTCGTATCTGACGGGCATGTGAACAGCGAAACATTTCACTGACCCACGAGCCGATTTCGTTCACATGAGATAGTGTTACACATTATGGACCATTCTCTCTCTCTCTCTCTCTCTCTCTCTCTCTCTCTCTCTCTCTCTCTCTCTCTCTCTCTCTCTCTCTCTCTCTCTCTCTCTCTCTCTCTCTCTCTCTCTCTCTCTCTCTCTCTCTCTCTCTCTCTCTCTCTCTCTCTCTCTCTCTCTCTAAGCCTATCAAAGCTCCTCTGACCATGAAACTACCTCATAGGCGTAGAGAGGAGAGGTATGTGGTGGAATATACCCGAAATAATTAGCATGTCTGTCTATTTATCTGTCTATCTGTCTCTCTCTCCCTTTTCCTCGTTCTCTTTCCTTTTTCTCTTCTTCTTCTCATTCTCTTCTTCAGTCTTTGTTTATCTATCTTTCTTCCTTTTCAACGATCTACTTCTTTCTTTTCCTTCATTTTCCATCTTTCCTCTCCTCTTTCTCTCTCGTCCATTTTGCTCTTTCCCTTCTCCTTCTTCTCCTCCTCCTCCTCTTACTAATTCCTCATTATCCTCCTCTTCTACGAACCTCATCTCACATGTATTTCCCTTCTTGCCATCGATCTCTTCTTCAATTCTCGTTCTCCTGTTCTTCTTTGTATTTCCTCCTCCTCCTCTTCCTCCTCCTCCTCCTACTCCTGATCCTCTTTCAACCTTTCAGACCCTTCCTCAGCCCTTCGTAATATCCGTTATTCTTATTACACACACCGATGAGAATGAGAGACCGAGTGAGTGAGCGATGCAGTGAAAATATAAAAAGAGGATCGGGGGAAGGGTGAGACGGAATAGAGTGACGGAGATGGACGCAGAACTACGCATTATGAATCACAAGGGTAGAGAGGAAGGAAGGGAAGGGGAGGGAAAGGAAAGGAAGGGAAGAAGGAAAGGGAAGAAGGAAGGAAGGAAGACGCGAAGATAAAACCAGTGGAAATAAAGGAAAATGGAAATAAATCAGCTGAGAGAGAGAGAGGGAGAGAAGGAGAGAGAGGGAAGGTGAGAGAGAGAGAGAGAGAGAGAGAGAGAGAGAGAGAGAGAGAGAGAGAGAGAGAGAGAGAGAGAGAGAGAGAGAGAGAGAGAGAGAGAGAGAGAGAGAGAGAGAGAGAGAGAGAGAGAGAGAGAGAGAGAGAGAGAGAGAGAGAGAGAGAGCCGCGAGGTCATGGAGTGAGGACGTATAGCTCGCTCCGCAGCGGCGACAAGCGACCGCCCTCGTGGCCATCTCAAGGCCTCTGGTTTCTCCACTACCGACTACACTCCAGATCACATCACCACCACGGAGCCGTGAACTACACAGTGAACAGTGCAAGATCACTGAGATCGGTGTGGAGTGCAACAAAGTGTACGACAGCAGCAGGGTCATCCCGACGAGACCTATCTCCCTGACCCCCTCATAGCTGCGCCCCTACACAACAAACCACCACCACCATGTGCAGTGTTTAGTGACTCTAGATAGTGCAATGTCCGATGTGTCAGTGGTGCAGTGATTCAGTGCAGGAGAGTGAATAGTGTTAGAAGGTGTAGCCTGGCAGCGGAGTCACCGTGACGAGACCAGTCTCCTTGACCTCCCCTCGTGGCTGCACCTCTACCCGGAAAAGAGTTTTCCCTAGGGTATTCACCCCGCAGCTGCACCGCATTCCGGAGGAGATTAAACCGCGGCGCCGAACCTGCCCCGGCCTCTCCTGACCTGACTGCACCTGCATCACCCGACACTGCACAACTCTCCTTGCCTCTCTGCCCCACCCACTCACTCCCTCATGCCTGCCTCCGCTCACCCACTCATCGCCAGGCGAGACCTGCCAGGTTACCTTCCGCAGAAATGGTGTGCCGTTTGCGGTAAGGCAGCCTCAAAAACCGCCAACACCGGCTGTGAAGAGGAAGGCTGCCCTAATCTGTGTCACATCACTTGTCTGGGAGACACTCCAACCTACAGGTGCGCCAACACAGAGCAGCTGCGAGTGCAGGCCGACATACCAGACCCAGTGACATTCGTCAGTGAGAAGACAGACACACCCTCCTCGATACTCCGGAACGAACAGGAACAGCTCGCCGCCCGCACGAGTGAAGAGGAAAGTTACTGGGAGGGCCTGGAAAGAGGAGAGCTTATCTCTCTGATCGAGAAGCTCACGGAGGAAGCCTCTCGTACTAATATCATTCTTAAGTCCCTCCAACAAGACAGGGACTTGATAATAGAAAACAGGGAACTGTTTGCTTCAGCCCTCAGACTCGCTGACAGACTTGCCGCCTCAAAGCAGCGCGAGGCAAAGATAGCCACGCATACGCAAGCTGTCAGCGCTCTCTCGGACACCATCGACGGACACTGGGAGGAGGTCTGTCAGGCTCTGAGCATTGGCGGAATTGGTGGAGCTCAGGGAAGCCGCGGAAGCTCCGATACACCACCAGGCCCGCCACCCTCCCTCCCACGCCCCACCTGACCCTGCTCCTCCAGCACCTCGGTGACCAACCCCCAGCCTACATCCACACCCACCTCCACAACTACCCCTCCTAGCGTCACCTCTGTCACCAACTCCCCGCCAAACACCATTACCACCACCACCACCGCCAGCTCAGCCTCCATCCTCACCACCTCCAGCTCAGCCACCACCACCCCCGCCGCCTTCACATCCACCTCCACTACCGCCACCACCCCCACCCCCACCACTGCCACTGCCCTGAACACCCCCCCATCCCCCGGCACCGCCAACACAGCCACCAACACCACCACTGCCCTTAACATCTTCCCCGCCGCCCCCCCCACCACTACTACCAACTCAGCCACCACCGCCGCCACTGACCCTAACATCCTCCCCGCCGCCGCCATTACCACAACCACTGAAACCCCCGCCGTCGCTACTAACAACTCAGCCACCACCGCCGCCACCACAACTATCCCTAACCGCCCAACCCCCACCACAGCCGATACGTCACCAATACTACCGGAAGGAATAATAAAGAAAAATAAGAAAAACAAGAAAAGTGGAAACACACAAGAAGTGTACGAGGCCAGTCACCACACGAACAACCAGGAGGAAGCCGGCCAGCCACGGAGACAGACTGTCAACCCGCAGCAGCCATCAACCAGAGTGAAGACGTGCGAGTACTGCACCCGTAGGGGACACACTGCTGTGTCTTGCTACACAAGGGCCTCTGACCTGAGACAGGAACGTCTCCTCCGACGAATCCTGGCGGAGGGAAGGCTTCCGGCCACTAGCCTCCCATCAGCACCACCACAGCCTCAGCCCCTACCACAGACCCGCCCACTTCTTCCACAGCCGGGGGCCTGGAGTCACATCCCGGACTGGCAGTGGAACCCCCCCCTCCCCCGACACCCCCAGACGAGCCCTCCTACACACCACCACGCCGGACCGCTGCCCCCACCATCATGGTACAGCCACAACCCCCCCGCCGTCAACTAAAGGTCATCTCCGCCAATGTACGTGGTCTCCGAACGAACATCGGAGACCTGACCCACAACTGTGCCCTGCGACATAGTGCCGACATAGTTGTGGTGACGGCTGAACAGTGAAGTGGAGCCCACGTTTGGCAAGATGCGTGGCTACACTCACTGGGCCAGGAGGGACCGACATGACCGAGCAGGAGGCGGAGTGGCTGTCTGCTTCAAGGAAGGACTACAGGCCCAGCACCTCGACGTGGACACGCCTCCCCAGATGGAGGTAATGTTCTTCCGGGTTGTGCTGGCTGACCGCTCTGCCCTCCTGCTGTGCGCTATGTACCGCCCGCCACGACAAGGGCCTGCCTCGCTCCGGTACCTCACCGAGTCCCTGGACGACCTGCTAGTGGCGCACAGCTGCAGGCACGTCCTACTGGTGGGTGACCTCAACCACCACTTGGAACAGAACGCCTACGAATCCCTCTTGGCGGTGCAGGGCCTGACGGACCACGTAACCTTCCCTACTCACGAGCTGGGCGGGACGCTTGACCCCGTCATCTCCGACCTCCAGGAGGACATTCTACGCTGTCACCAGCTGGGACTCGTGGGCAGCTCCGACCACCATGCTGTCTTGACCCTGGTGGATGTGGGGGTGGCTCGGGACGAGGCCACCGCCCGCACGATCTGGTTGTGGGATAAGGCTGAATGGACCTCCTTACGCCGTGACCTGAGCCACACGGCGTGGCCTTCTGTGCTGCAAGGCGGGGCGGAGGGCATGACACAAGCCCTCACCTCCCGACTCTTGGCCCTCCAGAGGCGACATGTGCCCCACCGAGAGTTTACCACCAGACCAGCGGATCAACCATGGTTTGGTTACCGCTGCCGTGTTGCTGCTGACGCTAAGTATTCAGCGTGGCTCCGCTACAAGCGGAACCCGACTCGGCGATTCAAGGTCCTGCACCGTGCGGCCTGCAGGAGGATGGTGGTGACCAGCAAGTGGGCCATAAGGAAGTGGGAGGAAGACATGAGGCGCAAGCTGTGTGGAGCAGGGGTAGGAAATAAGACCTGGTGGTCCCTCGTCAAGGAAAGGCAGGGGATCAGCCGCCAGGACGCGATTCCTCCCCTCTCAAGACAGAATGGAGCAGTGGCCACCAGCAGCAAGGATAAAGCCCAGCTGCTGGCCAGTCTCTTCGCCGAGAAGATGAAGGTGGATAACCCCGGACAGACACCGCCACATCTGGAACAGCAGTGCGAGGAGACTGTCACGAAAGTGGAAGTGACACAGGTGTTGGTCGAGCGCCTGCTGCGAGGGCTGGACACCCAGAAGGCGACCGGCCCCGATGACCTCAGCCCGCACCTGCTGAAGCAGTGTGCCCACGAGTTGGCCCCTCTCACCACAGTCTTCTCTGCCTGCCTCCGGGAAAACACCTGGCCATCGGCGTGGAAAGAGGCTCGAGTGGTTCCCGTCCACAAGAGGAGCTCCAGGTCTGACCCCAAAAACTACCGGCCCATCTCCTTGCTGTCTGTGGTGGGGAAAGTGTTCGAGAGGGTCGTGGCGGACGTAGTCTGTCGCCACCTCAAGGACAACTACCTCCTCTCGGACCAACAGTATGGGTTCAGACCTGGCCGGTCCACCTCTGATCTGCTGATGCTCCTCACCAAGAACTGGCAGGACGCCCTTGACGACGGCCTGGACACTGTCGTGGTAGCCCTGGACATAGCGGGTGCCTTTGACAGGGTGTGGCACGGAGGTCTCCTTGAAAACTCCGTGCTAAGGGCATCCAAGGTGACCTCCTTCAGCTCCTGGGAGACTACCTCCAAGGAAGGACCCTCCAGGTTGTCGTAAACGGGCAGACGTCCGACTCCTTGCCAGTGGAGGCATCAGTGCCACAGGGCTCAGTGCTAGGGCCAGTTCTGTGGAACATATATGTGGACGACCTTCTCCGGCAGCTGCCAGCAGTCTCAGCTTACGCTGATGACTGCACTCTCTCCTGCACCTACCCCAGACAAGACTGTGGGCGAGCTGCTGACGAGGTCAATCAGCAGCTGAAGGTGCTACAGGAGTGGGGTGCCCGCTGGCAGGTGACCTTTGCTCCAGAGAAGACCCAGGCCATGGTGGTCTCTCGATCCCCCACTGCCAGGCCAGCAGTGGAGGGGAAGCTCAGCTTTGGTGGCGTCCCCCTCCCACTCCAGGAATCCGTCAAGATTCTGGGAGTGGAAGTGGATCGAGGGCTACGGTTTGACAGCCACATCAAACACATTGCCCAAAAGGCCTCCCACAGAGTCTCCTGCCTGCGAAGGGTGGCCAGCTTCCTCGACAAAAAAGGGAGGCTGTTGCTCTACAAGGCCCAGATACGGCCTTACCTGGAGTACGCTGCCCTCTCTTGGATGTCGTGCTCGCACAGCGGGAGACTCGACGCCATCCAGAGACGGGCACTGCGACTGGTGGATGCGGCAGACCCCCCAACCGGGCAGGAAACTCTCAGCTCCGTCGACTCCTTGGAACACCGCAGGGACGTAGCTGCTCTTGTGGTGTTACATAAGGCACAAGTGCAGGGAGTGCCACATCTGGTGGGCTTACGCCAACCTCCGAGAGTCACCACGCGGGACACGAGAACGGTGCTATCCCGTGGTGACGCATTGGAGGTGCCGTGTTCCCGTACCAGCCAGCACCAACGCACCTTTTCGGGAAGAGTCTGCCGGATGTGGAACATGTTCACGGCCTGTATACCAAACATCCGGGAGATGAACACCCAAAAAATAAAACTGTCGGCCCACCACTGGAGGGGCTCACTCCCCACCCCACTGACACTCGTGGTGGAGCAGTGACACGAGTGTAGTGCAGTGCGCTCACATATATTCTGTATTGTATGTTTTTTTTTTTTAATTTTTTTTTATAGTATATATATATATATTTATATATATATATATATATATATATATATATATATATATATATATTTTTTTATAGTTTATGTAGTTATTTTTATATAGTTTTATTCTGCCCTTCGAATAGGCAGCACACGACAGTGCACCTTTGGGAATGTAAATATTATACATGTGCCTATGTTTAAATAAAAAAGAGAGAGTAGAGAGAGAGAGAGAGAGAGAGAGAGAGAGAGAGAGTTGAGCAAACAAAGATGCTGAATTACCTCGTTCATTCAGTTCTCGGCAGTGAAGTATAGAAAAACAACCTTATTATTGCTGCCGTTCAAATTTCATTTAATATGTTTCTGTTGTCCTGCCATGATGGATGGTTCTCGAGCAGGTGCGCTCTCTCTCTCTCTCTCTCTCTCTCTCTCTCTCTCTCTCTCTCTCTCTCTCTCTCTCTCTCTCTCTCTCTCTCTCTCTCTCTCTGTGGCGGATCTAGAATTTTTTTTGGGGGGGTGGCACTTGGCACTCCGCTGGTAACCGCGTTTTTTCGATTGAATAGAGATCTTGTGTTTTATTCCCGGGCAGAGTGAGAGTTAAAATGGGCTTTCTCTCTTTACACCCCAGCCCCTGCGCGTCCGTAGCTGAGTGGTTTCTGTGACCGCCTACCACTCCTCGGGGCACCGGTTCGAGTCTAATTAGGAGCCTTCGGCGCACAGCCCACCCAGCAATTGCTCCTGTTCATCCTTCCTTTCGGGTTGGTCGATAAACGGGTACCTGGGGAAACTTGGGGAAGGTAAATTGTGGGAATCCGGACGGCAAAGGGACGAGTGTCCCCGGGCTAGTGGATACGAGTCCACCACAAGCTCAAAAGGTCAAGAAAGCGGAAATGAGCACCGATGCAACGCGCAGCAATATCGCATGCTCCGCACTTTACCTACGAGTATTACTTTATTAGGCAGACATTGTTGGCTAGACTCTCGGTTACTCATTTTTCCTATCCCATCCTGTTTTCCATATTATACTTCTAAGATATGTTAGGTTACAAGAAGAGCTTCATTAGCTTTTTTTGTGAAGTAAATGTGGAAAAGAAGCTGGAGGAGAACATTTTTGCTCCCGAGTTTCCTTACTCGATGTAATTTGTGTTGTAACCCGTAATCCGCGAGCCATGTGTCCTACATACCCACAAGCATAACATGTAGGTGGCGTGGGCGCGTTCCCATATGGGCGTGTAGGTGGCGCGGCGTGCCATCCTCCCCTTTGGGGTATCGGGTAACGTAACTGGCCTGGAGGGCGTGGAGGACGGGCTTGTGAGACATGTTTGGGTCCGGATGCCTGGGTGGAACAGACGTTCAGCACTTTTATTTCTTTGGCGATATCGGCATCGGATAGCTTCGACTCTGGATAAGCTTTAATATACTCATACCCTTTCTTTAATACCTTCTGTGGGTCCCCCTTTTCTTCCTCCGTTAGGATGAGTAAGAGGGCCGGTGGGAAAGCCTCTCTGAGCCGTAAAGCGGTTATCTTAGTTAGCAAACTGGCATTGTAAGGCTTGAGAGCGATCAACTCGTCTCTCAATGTCTCCAGGCGGATGAGGAAGGTGCGGATGTTTTCTCCTGTCCGCCGTTTTGCCTCTCCCAATTCTTTCTGGAGGACCGAAAAGGTCCTTACTGTGGGAAACACACGTAGGAAGTCGTCCTTTACTTTTTCCCAATCCTGTCCACATCTAGTGATACAACCGAGGAGATGATCGCGCGCTGCTCCCAGGGCATATTGTTTGGCTAACTCAATCTTTCCGGTAGTGTCCCAATTTGCCTGTGTCCGGCTTTCAATATCCTCTATCCATTTCTTTGCTAGCTTTGGCATGGGAGGTTTGGTGCTTTGCTACTTTTTTCTTCTCCACCACAAAAATATAAGAGTCCCTGCACTCTACTAAAATCATTCAAGGTATGACGGCTAAGTAGCGTGACAAGATCATCATGGGCAAGGGTGATCGATTTTCCATCTTCTTTTTTGGGGGGAGGGTTCTTGCCTTCGTCTGGCATTTTTAACTCTAAAGTCTTATTCCCGTAATTCCAAGAATAACTGTCTTCTCCCTCGCTTTCGGATGTGGACATACACCAGTACAATACCAATATAAACCAATATAAATCGCAAGTTTCACCACAAGTTTCACCACAAGTTTCACCACAAGTTTCACCACAAGTTTCACCACATGTTTCACCACCCCACACCTGACACCAATGTTTTAACCCGTAATCCGGGTCACACAGGGGAGACGACACACTGTTTGTATTAGTGACACTTGACTTAAAATTCTAGTACTTTAGGAGTATTTAAAGGAGTTCGTAAATGGGGTGATGAAACGGTGTCGCCTTTCTTATATGTATTTTATTCTACCTTAATACTACTTAATATTACAGAGGGTAAAAATATTGTTTAAACCAGCGACTGGCTTACTAGACTCAATGAGTCTTCAGGTTTTCTTTCACTATTGGTTACTGACGTTAACACTGGTATAATATTGAGTAAAAACTCACACAATAAAGTATCATAGAAATATAATCCTAAGTAAAACTAAGATAATAGAACACAATAGATATGTTAGATACGCTTTCCTCTATGGTACCACATTACTCCATACTCACAGTAGCAACGATGAATGTTCTACCCATGTTGTCTAGGGAAGGACAACTGAGTGTCCAGCAACGAACAGAGTGCTGGTTGATCTGAGGTCAAGCCTGGAGAAATGCTTCTTATATAGGCAGACATACATACAGACATCGCGAGGGTAATACGTCAGGCGTGTGAGTCATACATCAAACTCACACCGAGCTCATACAATAATCTACCTAACCGACATGCTTAATTCACGCGGTGACGCAGCTTTGTTTTCATAACATTTTGTTCCGCGGTTGATCGTGTTTTGGCCGTGGTTGATTGTGTTTGGCTTAGAGAGATAAGCGGGTGCGTTAATGGGCAATTACAATTGTGTATAGGTTGGTAAATGAACAGTGCGTGTGGGGACAATCATGTCTTGGAGTCCGTGTTGTGTTTTAGCGGTCGATACCGCTGTTGTCATCGGAAAATATTGCCGGTGAAGATGATGATGACACGAGTGGTGTCGCAGCCCTCGGGGCACCACATTTGTATCAGCAGTGATCTGGAAAATAAAATAAAACAAGAAATAAAAAATTCAATTCAATATAGCATAAGGGGCACAAATTTTATGACAAAAGCAATGACTAAATAAGAGAGAGAGAGAGAGAGAGAGAGAGAGAGAGAGAGAGAGAGAGAGAGAGAGAGAGAGAGAGAGAGAGAGAGAGAGAGAGAGAGAGAGAGAGAGAGAGAGAGAGAATGTTTTTTTTTGTGTGTGTGTGTCTGTGTGTGTGTGTCTGTGTGTGTGTGTGTGTGTGTGTGTGTGTGTGTGTGTGTGTGTGTGTGTGTGTGTGTGTGTGTGTGTGTGTGTGTGTGTGTGTGTGTGTGTGTGTGTGCGTGCATCGAACCTAGCCGAGGTGCTGTATGAGTGTGCTTCCAGCAGCCGCCGTCGAGACAACAGCGCGGCAGTTGTAGTGGACGCGCGTGGCAGATGGGAGAGAATGCTGGAGGAAAAAGACCATGAAAAACTATGGCAGGCAATTAACTGGTGCGGTGAATTAACGGCATATGATAATAGTAATGACTCTAAACCCAGTGGTGACACATTCAAAACCTACTTTGAAGAAATATTCAATCCGCCAAATACTGAATATTTGGCTGTGCACGAACTATTCACGCAGGTTACCATTCCCGTGTTAGACGAACCGATCAGGCCAATAGAGATAGAAACCCAAATAAAGAGTTTAAAGCCTAACAAAGCCAGTGGTTCGGATGGCTTGCCACCAGCTTTGCTTAAGTGGCTGCCTACTAGATGGATTACTGTATGGTCATTGCTACTTTATTTAATGCACTGCTTATGACTGGTTTATACCCTATATACTGGTTGGATGAATGCAAAAACATTCCCAATTTTCAAACGTGGATCTAAGTTTGAGCCTAGTAATTATAGACCTATAAACGTGATTAACAGCTTGGCCAAGGTGCACGACATGGTGTTGTGTGCTCGACTCAGCCAGTGGTTCGTGCCGTACCACGAGCAGGCAGGCAGCCAGGCGGGGCGGGGTTGCACTGAACATTTACTCACACTCAGATTGTTGATGGATGTTGCGAGAAGAAAGAAGTTTAAATTATTTGTAACATTTGCCGATTTCAGCCGTGCATATGACTGTGTACCAAGGATAAATTTATTTACATGTCTAAAACAGCTGGGGTGTGGAGCGACAATGCTGTTAGCTTTAGCCGCCATGTATAAGTCAGAGCTGGGCACTTCCGATCATCAGTCCGATCGTCTGATCTTCCCATCTGATCGGAACAGCACTAGACTATCGGAATGCAAAGATTGGATCATCGTTGTCAAAGGTAATCGGACTGTGGAGATCGGAACTTCACAAACTAACTTCCGATCACAGAAAAAGAAAGTGGTCAGCGTTGTCATGGCAACAAGTGACTGCATAATTCTTACAATTACTTTTATACATGTTGCTAAATAGTTACTTCAATAAGCGTCTTTATTTATAAAATTAAGCGATAATTATTGATCGTTAATTTATTCCTTCCCTCGACACCCCCCCACCCACCCGTCGGGCTCCCCCGCAACAAGAGGAGGAGGAGGAAGGAGGTCTCGCGAGACAGCGCAACATGCCGCCCAGACCAAGGTCTATATAGTTATATTGACATTAGCCCAGACCACGGCACCAAACTAACGCCCCATACCCCTCCCATCCAAGAACTTATCTAACCTCTTCTTGAAAGTATCTATCGTGTTGGCGCTCACCACATGACTTCTACGTCTGTTCCACTCATCCACCACTCTGTTGGTAAACCAATGCTTGGCTGTCTTTGTTGAACCTGAACTTATCCAACTTAAACCCATTGCTACGTGTCCTCCCCGGTGTGGTGTCATCTACCATCCGCGTATCCTAAGACATCCCATCCAATCTGCGCATGCGCGGGATTTGTTTACAAATAAAGGGTGGATGAATTGCGACACGGTACCGTGTCTTTGTCGACTGTCTATCGCGATATGTCCCACCAGAGTTTGTTTTTTTATCTTTTTAAAAGTAAATGTTGTTTTGAATTTGAAAATTGCTTGAAATATGAAAGTTTCTTCCTGCACCCTTTGTATGTCAGCAAATGAGGTAAATGAGGTATGTCGGTAAATGTGAGAAATGAGATAACCTGCACCCCTTGTTTGTCGGTAAATGTGAGAAATGAGATAACCTACACGCCTTGTACGTCGGTAAATGTAATAAATGAGATAACCTGCACCCCTTTTATGTCGTTATATGTGATAAATGAAATAACCTACACCCCTTGTATGTTGGTAAATGTGATAAATGAGACAACCTGCACCCCTTCTATGTCGGTATATGTGATAAATGAGTTAACCTACACCCCTTGTATGTCGGTAAATGTGAGAAATGAGATAACCTACACCCCTTGTATGTTGGTAAATGTGATAAATGAGACAACCTGAACCCCTTCTATGTCGGTATATGTGATAAATGAGTTAACCTACATCCCTTGTATGTCGGTAAATGTGAGAAATGAGATAACCTACACCCCTTGTACGTCGGTAAATGTGATAAATGAGATAACCTGAACCCCTTGTACGTCGGTAAATGTGATAAATGAGATAACCTGATCCCCTTGTATGTCGGTAAATGTGATCAATGAGGTAACCTACACCCCTTATATGTCGGTAAATGTTATAAATAAGATAACCTATACACCTTATAAGTCGGTAAATGTGATAAATGAGATAATCTGCACCCCTTGTATCTCCTGAGCTGAGAAGATAGAAGTGTGATAACAGTCAGTCGTCTCGGGAATAAACCATCGCTTATGACATCAATTACGACACACACACCCTGCCATTGTGTGTGTCTTGCTGTCATAACCGCCCTCTCTTTGCCTTGTCTATGGAAATAATTGTGAGAGGGGCACAGCTGCAAGGACTGAAACAATCGTTCACCTTAGGTCCAGACATTGAAGCTGATGAGGGAAGCTGTGGCCCTTATGGCCAAAAATATTGGCTGTGATCTCTCCCACAGGGCTCTAGCTTTTATTACAGACTCAAAATGGATATTTCACAGTCTCATCAAGGCCACAGTCTAACAGAATGGACGTGTTACAAGAGTCTAGATAAACAAAAGCTAGCTTCTGGTGGGCCATACTTGTCTTGATAAAGCTCTAGAATCACACCCAGCTCACTCTAAAAGTTAACACATTACTTGTTTAGATTGTATATGCTAATCATCCATTATTATTACTCGTTTTTGAGATTTTAGAATGCGGGGATATAATACTCTTTCAGCGGTGATATGTTAGGTTACTATTTGCTTATGTGAAGGGTCTTCAGCTAGAAACTCCTCTAGGTTGGGCAATAAGTCCATCCTTATTTAACAGCCTAATATATAAGGTTGCACATTCTTCATTTTCATGGTTACCAGTGTCACTATAATATGTTGAAGACATTTACCTACAGTATTTTATAAACCAAGTATATTGAACCTCGAGCAAAATTAAACACGTTCACATGGCCTTAGTGTTTTACTGTAACATTTTTTTTTAGTCAACAATGAGTGTTTAAATTGAATTAAATGTTATTGAGCTATAATCATTAATGATTCATCTTCACAATACCTTGGAATCGCACAGAACATTTTTTGCAGCAACTACATCCTAGTGTGTGTGTGTGTGTGTGTGTGTGTGTGTGTGTGTGTGTGTGTGTGTGTGTGTGTGTGTGTGTGTGTGTGTGTGTGTGTGTGTGTAATAATAATAATAATAATAATAATAATAATAATAAACGGTTTATTAAGTGATTGCAGCTGTAAAGCTGAAAATATACATGTTAAAATACAATATTGAAATAAAACAGAAAAAAAGAACAATGTGAAAGGGGTATAGGGAGTCTGGGGTGGTGGGGGGAGGTGAGGTGGTGGAATGCAGTGCGTTAGTGCGGTAGGATGCGGTGTGGTTTCCCGGGTGACGGGTCAGGTGTTTAAGCCTCAGGTCAACCCCAGGTCAAAAAAGGGTCAGGTCGCAGCTGATGGCAGGGGTGCAGGTAGAAGCTGTGTCGGCCGTCACTCAGCTTAGTGATGACCTGCTAATCTCTCCAGCCGGTGAGACAAGATAGGAAGAGGTGGACCGAGAGGCGGTAGGCGTGGGAACATCTAACGTCTGCACTGCCCCATGCCACTTGCCCCAACCATGACTCCACCTGAGTGACGGGCCTCAACACTGCACTGCACCTGAACCGAATTATCCCAGCAGCATGATGGTCGGGCTGGTGTACCTGGGGGCACTTGGGGGCCGGCGTCGGCTGGATGGTAAGGCGGCGTCGACGTCACACTGGCTTTCATCCTCTTTCACTGACCAGCCTGGTGAACAAGCCTACAACTTTGCTATCCTCAACGACCTAGAGCAGTTGGTCCAGCACCCTACACGTATTCCCGACCGTCTTGGAGACCGGCCCAACATTCTAGACCTCTTCCTTACCTCAAACCCTTCTGCTTATTCTGTCAAACTGTTCTCTCGGTTGGGCTCCTCCGATCACAATCTTATTTCTGCATCCTGTCCTATCGCTCCTGTACACCCTCTGGACCCACCGAAGAGGCGATGCTTCTGGCATTTTGCTTCAGCTCGGTGGGACGACCTGAGGATGTACTTTTCCGATTTCCCGTGGAATGATTATTGCTTCCAGGATAGAGACCCCTCTGTGTGTGCTCAGCGCATCACAGAGGTGATTGTCTCTGGAATGGAGGCATACATTCCTCGTTCTTTCTCTACTCCTCACGCTAAAAAGCCTTGGTTTAATCACGCTTGTTCTCGTGCTGTCAATGATAGAGAGGTAGCTCACAAAAGGTACCAGAGCCTTCAAACTAATGCTAATTATGAACTTTACATTTCTGCCCGAAATCGTGCCAAATCTATTCTCCGACTAACCAAAAATTCTTTCATTAATAGAAAATGCCAAAACCTTGCTTTCTCTAACTCTTCCCGTGACTTCTGACATCTAGCCAAAAACATCTCCTCCAACTTCACTTCTTCATCTTTCCCTCCACTCCTCAGTCCTGACGGCAACACTGCCGTCTCATCTATTTCTCAGGCTGAACTCTTCTCTCAAACTTTTTCTAAAAACTCCACTCTGGACGATTCTGGGCATATTCCTCCTACTCATCCCCCCTCTGACTCCTTTATGCCTGCTATAAAGATTCTTCAAAATTATGTTTTCTATGCCCTCTCTGGCCTCAATCCTCAGAAGGCTTATGGACCTGATGGAGTGCCTCCTATTGTCCTTAAAAACTGTGCCTCCGTGCTGTCACCCTGGCTGGTCAAACTCTTTCGCCTCTGCCTGTCAACATCTACCTTTCCTTCTTGCTGGAAGTATGCCTTCATAGAGCCTGTGCCTAAGATGGGTGACCGCTCCAATCCCTCAAACTACCGTCATATAGCTTTACTTTCTTGTCTATCTAAAGCTTTTGAATCAATCAAGATTCAAATGCCTTCTATCTGATCGCCAGTATGGGTTCCGCAAGGGGCGTTCTACTGGTGATCTCCTAACCTTCTTAACTGACTCTTGGTCATCCTCTCTTAGCCGTTTCGGTGAGACTTTTGCTATTGCGCTGGACATATCAAAAGCTTTTGATAGGGTCTGGCACAAATCTTTGCTTTCCAAACTGCCCTCCTACGGTTTCTATCCTTCTCTCTGTACCTTTATCTCCAGTTTCCTTTCTGACCGTTCTATTTCTGCCGTGGTAGACGGTCACTGTTCTTCCCCTAAATCTATTAACAGTGGTGTCCCACAGGGTTCTGTCCTATCTCCCACTCTTTTTCTGTTGTTTATTGATGATCTTTCCAAAACGAACTGTCCTATCCATTCCTACGCCGATGATTCCACTCTGCATTACTCAACTTCTTTTAATAGAAGACCCACCCTACAGGAACTTAACGACTCAAGGCTGGAGGCTGCAGAACGCTTAGCCTCAGACCTTACTATTATTTCCGATTGGGGCAAGAAGAACCTGGTGTCCTTCAACGCCTCAAAAACACAGTTTTTCCACCTATCCACTCGACACAATCTTCCAAACAACTATCCCCTATTCTTTGACAACACCCAGCTATCACCTTCCTCAACACTAAACATCCTCGGTCTATCCTTAACTCAAAATCTTAACTGGAAACTTCATATCTCATCTCCTACTAAATCAGCTTCCTCGAGGCTGGGGGTTCTGTACCGTCTCCGCCAGTTCTTCTCCCCTGCACAGTTGCTGTCCATATACAGGGGCCTTGTCCGCCCTCGTATGGAGTATGCATCTCATGTGTGGGGGGCTCCACTCACACAGCTCTTCTGGACAGAGTGGAGGCTAAGGCTCTTCGTCTCATCAGCTCTCCTCCTCATACTGATAGTCTTCTACCTCTTAAATTCCGCCGCAATGTTGCCTCTCTTTCTATCTTCTATCGATATTTCCACGCTGACTGCTCTTCTGAACTTGCTAACTGCATGCCTCCCCCCCTCCCGCGGCCCCGCTGCACTCGACTTTCTACTCATGCGCATCCCTATACTGTCCAAACCCCTTATGCAAGAGTTAACCAGCATCTTCACTCTTTCATCCCTCACGCTGGTAAACTCTGGAACAATCTTCCTTCATCTGTATTTCCTCCTGCCTACGACTTGAACTCTTTCAAGAGGAGGGTATCAGGACATCTCTCCTCCCGTATTTAATCTTGCTTTCGGCCACCTCTTTTGTTTCTTTTTTAGGAGCAGCGAGTAGCGGGCTTTTTTTTATTATTTTCTTTTTTTGTGTGCCCTTGAGCTGCCTCCTTTGTTGTAAAAGAAAAAAAAAATTATACTCTTCATTGTCCTCACGGCATCACAAACGCACTGCACTCACTTTCTCTCACCATGAATAGACTTGATGTCACAAAAGTTTCTTACAGTGTTGGGTTATTAATGAAAAGGGAGATGGGAATGGAGGGGAAGGGGAGAGGCCAACAGGCTGGCCCCAGGCTGCTCCTTACGGAGCGCCGTGACCCATGTCTGACCTCGGTCAGGTCTGGGCCACACACCTGTGTGTGTGTGTGTGTGTGTGTGTTAACACAATAAAGAGAGCAGCACGGCGAGTAATGGCATCAGGGACCCTCCACCACCAAGATAATTAGTTTACACAAATTTTCTCTCCATATGCTAAAGTCTACTGCAAGCAGGTAACGGAAAGGAAGCAAAGTGCCTTTGCATTGATGGAGCTTGGGTAGTGTGTCAGCCACGTGGCCCATGACAAGTATATCAAGGCTCATGACGTTGAGGAGGCAGCGTCCCTCCTACAGGCAAGGGTCAGGCGATGAAGGGATTTGTAGGTAAGAGAAAGGCTTCCCCAACTACTGCCGATAATGTTTTACAGCGATAAGTATTGTTAAATACATCCATCACAGCAGCAGCACTCAGAGAGAAGCACCCAGACTTGTTTGAAGTCTCTCAGTACCCTCTGAGCGCTGCCGCCTCTCATGGTTGTCAGCAGTCCGCCTTGACACGCATATATCACAGGCTGCGTGGGTTACTGAGTGCCTGTAATGAGACAGTGGCTGATCGAAAGGCTTATGATAATCTCCTGTCACCGTCTTACGGCGCATTCCAACGGCTGGTGACCAAATTAAGGTAAAGTATAAGGGCGTAATGGTGGGTTGGCGATACCTGTTGATGTAGACACAAACTGTCTCTTATTTTTTTTTTTCCGAGCTCGTTGGCTGCTGGCTCCCTGCTGGCTGTTAGAGGATGGTGTGCAGGTCTGACACAAGTGTGCTCAGTTTCATTCATGGCTGTGAAATAGAAATACACAAGGGAGAGTGTGGTAGCGTTTGAAAAGCGCGGCGAAAACAGGGCCAAAAATGGCGTCCAAATCTTAGGTTGTCGGGACTCTCTCTATCAAGGGACTCTAACTTTCCCAGCACTCCCCGCCACAGCCAGTTAATGCTACTCTCAACAAGGTGGTGAATATCACTCCCCTCTCTCACATCTTAACCTGTTGCCCGCCACCTCCACCACTTGCTTCTTACCTGCCCGCGCTAATGACTCACAGAAGGAGAGAAAGAATGAATGTATTTGGAGTGATAGAGTGACGGAAGGATGGAAAGATGGAAGAAAATAAAGAAAATCAGGAGGAAGAAAAATGATCCAGCCGCGCTAATGACCAAGAGAGAGAGAGAGAGAGAGAGAGAGAGAGAGTATAGGTGTATTGCTCCGAGTGATAAAAGGAGAACGTTTAGGGAAATGAAAGTGTCCCAATAGCTTTACTTATATTTATTCTCTTTTCATTTTAACAGGGTACGACCATGAAAGAAAGGAATAAGTACTGTTTTTATTTCCTTTTTTTTTTGGTGAACGGCTGGGAAGAAAAAGAAGGGAGGTTTTTTATGCAGTTTAAGAAAGAGTAACAAAAAGGAAGAAAGAAAAAGAAGGAAAAAATGTCCCAAATGACGATGACTGAGAAAAAGAAGGTTGTAATTAGTTTGATTTATTTGTATTTCTTGTTCTTAATTGTATACTCCAATTATACGTATTAATATATATTTTTTCTTCTTTTTTTCAGGTGATGTGTTGCTTCTTTTCGCCTTGCTCCAACGTCAGGTAGGATATTTGTTTTATTTTTTTGCAGATAATTTTCATTTGTTTTTTTCTGTTTTTCCATATTTATTTTCAAGTTTCTGCATACTGTTCCCTACTGCTACGGTTTTCTCTCATTTTATTTCACATTTTTCATTTGTGTTATAACTCATTTTCTTCATATATTCTCTTTTTTCACATATTTTTCTAATTTTCTACATATTTTTCTCTTTTTCTACCCATTTTTCTCATTTTCTACATATATGTCACATTTTTTACGCATTATCATTTCAACGGATTTTTCTCATTTTCTACATATTTGTCTCATTTTCTACGCATTTTTTCATTTTCTACGCATTTTTCTCATTTTCTACACATTTTTCTCATTTTCTACACATTTCTCTCATTTTCTACGCATTTTTCTCATTTTCTACGCATTTTTCTTATTTTCTACACATTTTTCTCATTTTCTACGTATTTTTCTCATTTTCTACATATTTTCTCATTTTCTACGCATTTTTCTCAATTTTTACGCATTTTACTCATTTTCTACGTATTTTTCTCATATTAACATTTATTTTCATTTGATTTTTTTTCTCAATTTCTGCATTTATTTTCGCTTCTTTTTACATGTTTTTAGTATCCTTCTTTTTTTCGCTTCTTCGCAAATATTTTCCGTTTTCCCCAAAGTATTTTCTCAATATATCACAATTATCCTAATACATTTTCATCTTCTTCCTCCTCCTCCTCCTCCTTCTCCTTCTCCTCCTCCTCCTCCTCCTCCTCCTCCTCCTCCTCCTCCTCCTCCTCCTCCTCCTCCCGCCGAGGGGGATCACGCCCCTGGAAATTGACTCAATATGCGACCAAGAAGTGAAAAAGTATTTGGACAAAATCGACACGAACAAGTCAACGGAACCTGACTTTCTCCCCTTCGGCTATTAAAAGAGCTTAAACAACAAATACTTCAGCCACTCACTAACATATTCAACTGGTCAGTACAACTCAACAAGGTCACAGTAGAGTTGAAAATGGGGAACGTAACACCGACTTTCAAGAGAGGAGACAAAAGCGTTGCTACTACAGGCCCATAAGTTTTACATCAGTGGCGGGAAAAACTCTCGAAAAGATTATTAAAGACAGACTAATTACGTTTCTAGAAGACAATCATGTAATATCCGACACCCAGCATGGCTTTAGAAACAAGCGCTCCTGCCTAATATTTTTTTCAGACTTCTCCCAAGGTTTATATAAGAACTGGGATGCCCACATCCCCAGTGATGTTATATACAAGGACTTTCAGAAAGCCTTCGGCAAGGTACCGAACGAGCGACTCCTTAAGAGACTGCACTCGGCGGGCATTGGAGCCAATCTGATCGCGTGGATAAGAGATTGGCTCACCGGCAGAAAACAACGAATACTACTCAACGGACAGCCTTCCGGTTGGCTTCCAGTCACTAGTGGAGTGGTCGGAAAAAGGGCAAATTTCCTTTAATGCTGACAAATGCAAAGTCATGCACATCGGGTACAGAAATAGTAACCACACGTACATCATGAATGGAAAACCTCTGCAGGCGATGCAGGAGGAAAAGGATCTTGGAGTCACTATCAGCAGTGACCTGAAACACGCGAATCGCTCTAGGCGAGGAACTTCGAGTGTAAAACGCCAGACGTGATGCTATCCTTGTATAATTCCATGGTAAAACCGCACCTCGAGAATGCAGTACAGTTCTGGTCTCCTAATTACAGAAAGGACATTAATTTACTGGACGTAAGAGCTCAACCGTATGAGGAACGACTCAAGCGACTCAATCTCTTTACATTGGAGAAAAGACGCCTACGAGGGGATATGATTCAAGTCTTCAAGTACCTGAAAAGGTTCAATAACGTCGAATACTCCAAAATCTTTGAACTGTAAACCAACTCAAGAACTAGAAATAACGCTTTACCCATTCAAACGAGTCGATGTAACACAGACATAGGAAGTAGTTTCTTTTCAAACCGAGTCATCCGCCACTGAAACAATCTTCCCTCAAAAGTAGTAAATGCGAACACCATCAACTCCTTCAAATATGGAATCGACCGTCGTTTCGCTGCGTCAGGAGTAACCTGAATATCTAGGTGCTTTCATCTGCTCCTCAATATCGAGGTGCTTTCATCTGCCTCTCAAGCCCCAAGTGGCTGTCGAGCAGATTAAATCACCAAGGCGGGCGACCTCTTAGTGAGCCAATAGGCTTTCTGCTGCCTGCATCTCCATGTTTCCTCCTCCTCCTCCTCCTCCTTCTCCATCTTCTTCGATCTGTCCACTTCACTCGTTCAGAAAAGTCTACAGTGTATTTTCTCGTCTCGTTCAGGGTAAGTTTGCATCTCTCTCTCTCTCTCTCTCTCTCTCTCTCTCTCTCTCTCTCTCTCTCTCTCTCTCTCTCTCTCTCTCTCTCTCTCTCTCTCTCTCTCTCTCTCTCTCTCTCTCTCTCTCTCTCTCTCTCTCTCTCTCTCTCTCTCTCTCTCTCTCTCTCTCTCTCTCTCTCTCTCTCTCTCTCTCTCTCTCTCTCTCTCTCTCTCTCTCTCTTATCTATCTCTATTTGTCTATTTATCCTGCATTATTTCTTAGGTATTTGCACGTACTATTTTACCATCATATTAATCATCTGTATTAAATTTTATGTATTTGGTTTTATGTTGTACTGAGATTGTTATGTATTATGTATTTACTGTTGTGTGTGTTATCTTCATCTATTGGAAATATATGTACGGTAAGGAAGGTCAGCCACGCACTAAGACCTTAAGAAATATACAACACGGTAAGTATCCTATGCATTGTAGACGAATGAGAAATAGATTCGTCCTCCAAGAAGCTCCACAACTACATCCATTGTTATTGGAGGCGGCTGCTTGGGCGAAAGGAGGCTGGATTTAGATGTCAGTGTGTAGGGAGACGTTAGAAGAGCGGCGGTATTTTTTTAGTTCATTTGGGATACGAAGACAAGTTTCTTTTCTTTTTTAGGTTAGGATAATTTGTTGTACAGAGCTACCGGATTATTTAGCAGACTTCAGTGGTGTATTTTAGACACACCGACTACAGTGGTGGTCCTTGTCTTTTAATTTTATTTGCTCTGAGAATTGATACATTATGCTTCCTGAAGATCTGAACATAGTTTTTACTCTGAATTCAAGCCTGTATGAATTGTATGGCTGTATGAGTGTCAGTGGAAGATGATGATGATGATGATGATGCAAATGATGATGTGAGAGAGAACGAGAGCAAACGAAAGAGCGAGAGAGAACGAATGAGCGAGACCAAGAGAACGAGAGAAACCGAACCTGAAAGAAACCGAGACCTAGAAAACAAGAGACCAAGGAACCGAAAGACCTAGACACCGAAACCTGGACACCAAGAAACCGTAACCGAAACCAAGAGAACGAGACCAAGAGCCTGAAAGAGAGAGAGAGAGAGAGAGAGAGAGAGAGAGAGAGAGAGAGAGAGAGAGAGAGAGAGAGAGAGAGAGAGAGAGAGTCCTCGAGGAGTAGTTTGTCTTTTTTCTCCTCTTCATTTTTCTTCATCTCTCCTCCTCCTCCTCCTCCTCCTCCTCCTTTGAAGATAAGTGGTAAAAGATTCTCGTCGCACGAATCGAGTTGTTAATGTTTGGAACTCTCTACCTTGTGATGTCGTTGATAGTACAACAGTAACGGCCTTCAAGAATAGATTAGACAAGTATTTTGAATCCAACCAGCAACTAAGATATTACTCACTGTCGTAATAACGTTAAGTTCTTTCGAATACTGGTGTCCTTGTCCGCTTTTATCGCCCGGTTAGTGGTAGCAGTAATGGTGGTTCTTTCCTCTTTCCTACATAATTTCCATGCACTTTTTCCATGCTGCATGGTTCTTTTTCCTTTCCTGCCAGCTTTGGCTGGAGGGATGGGGGGGGGTGGGGAGGAGCCTTCGCCTTTGCTCTCCTTCATCTTCCACCTTTGATTAGATCGTTAGTGAAGCTTGGCACAAACAGCCTCGTAAGGACCAGCAGGTCTGCTGTTGTTTGTTCTTCCCTTGTTTTTTTTGTGCTCCTTCTCCTCCTCCTCCTTCTCCTCCTCCTCTTCCTCTCCCGGGCAATCCAAAACTTAAGCTACTGTGAGTGTGAAGCAGGCAGCGGGGAGAGGGTGTGACAGGGAGGAGGAAGAGAAGGAGGAGGAGGAGGAGGAGGAGGAAAAACTGGCCCTGTGTTACAATGGAAGGGAAAGGGTAAAGAAGAAAGGAAGGAAAGGAGGAGGAAAGGAAGGAAGGAAGGGAGAAAAAATAATGGAGAATAGAAATGGAGAAAAGAGGAAATAAAGAAGAGAAGTAGAACTGAAATGGAGAGAAAGAGAAAGAGACGGGGAAAACGCAAAAGAAAAAGAGAAAGAAAAAGGAAAAAGAAAGAGAGAAAACGAAGAAAGGGAGAGAGAAGGAAAAAAAAACGAAAGAGTGAAGTACTATGTGTTTGTGTGCGTGTATGTGTGTGTGCGTGTGTGCGTGAGGGCCCACCTCCACGTGTGTCAAGAGGAAGCACCTCCACTCTTATTTAGGGGGCGTAAAGGCGTTTCACAATAGCACAGGTACGGCCATTAGCCTTGACCTGACAAAATTTTCACTTCGGGGAAATATAGGAGCGCCGTAAAATGCTAGTAGTGGTAGTAGTAGTGGTAGTGGTAGGAGAGGAGGAGGAGGAGGAGGAGGGATAGTAGTGGTGGTAGGAGTAGTAGCAGTAGTGGTAATAGTAGAAGTAGTAGTAGTAGTATTGGTAGGAGGAGGAGGAGGAGGAGGAGGAGGGATAGTAGTGGAGGTAGTAGTAGTAGCAGTAGTGGTAATAGTAGAAGTAGTAGTAGTAGTAGTAGGAGTTATTTATGATGTAAGTTTTTTGTGCTTGTGTGTTTGTATTCCCGTTTGCTCGTCTGTTTGTCTTCCTACCTTTTCCTTCTTTCTTTCCGTCATTCCTTTCTTCCTTTCTTTCTTCCTTCCTTCCTTCCTTTTTTTCTTCCCTCCTTTCATTCTTTCAATCAGTCAGTCAGTCAGTCAGTCATTCCTACGTTATTTCCTTCAGATCTCCCTTCCTACCTTCCTTCCTTCCCTTCCCTCCTTCCTTCCCTTCCCTTCCCTTCCTCTAACCCTCCCTCACAGTTAAATTACAATCCGCGGGTGTAGGCAGTTCTTTTTTAAGCATTTTAACAGACTTGTTGACTGGTCGTAGTCAATGAGCTGCAATTGATGATGCTTTTGGCTCTTTTTGCCCTATTAGGTCAAACGTTCCCCAAGGCAGTATATTGGGTCCCCTGAATTTTATCTCTTTTACTAGTGATATGTGGAATGGTATTTTATCAAAAATGATTGCTTATGCCGATGATACCCGCCTCTATGTACCTATATCTTCCCCACATCGTAAAAAAAATTGTTGCCGAGGCTCTCCAAGAGCACATTAATAAAATCATGTCCTAGTGCAATCAATGGGGGATGAAATTAAACCCGTCTAAAACCTAGAGTCTACTTATTAGTAGATCTAGGACCCACCAGCCTGTTCATCCTCCTATTATTATTAATGGTACACGTATTAGAGATTGCACCTCCTTAAAATATTGCTTGATGTTACTTTTGACTCTAGATTAACTTTTGAAAAATATCTTGACTATGATGTTCAGTTCTGGTCACCTTACTATAGAATGAATATCAAAATGTTAGAATCAGTGCAGAGGAGGATGACTAAGATGATTCAGGGGTTGAGAAACTTGCCATACGAGGAAAGACTCAAACAGTTAAACTTGCATTCTCTAGAAAGGCGAAGGGTGCGTGGAGACATGATCGAGGATTATAAATGGGTGAAGAGCTTTAATAAGGGAGATATTCATAAGGATTTGTTGGTAAGAGAACCGGGTAGGACACGAAATAATGGGTTTAAACTGGATAAATTCAGATTCAACAGGGACATAGGCAAAAATCGGTCTACCAACAGGGTGATGGATGAGTGGAATGGGCTTAGCAGTCATGTGGTGAGTGCCAATACAATTGTCACATTCAAAAATAGACTAGATAAATTCATGGACAGCGATATTAGGTGGGGTTAGATACACGGGAGCTTAGGGTCAAAGGAACGTGGAGTTCCTAAACGCATGGGACAATTTCTATGGACAAAATGAGCTCTTCCACAGGGACGGATTGCACCTTTCTCCCATCGGGGCAGCCAGACTCGGAAGGCTCCTCAACGAAGCAGTGCGTGTCATCCGAGCAAAAAACGAGTCACGGCCACGTCCCTCCACCCCGCCCGTGTAAATAGACGCCGTGCATCGCAACAAACCCGTAACCGTGATCCCGCAAGTACCACCACCTCTATTACCAAGCCTCTAGATAACTTAAAAATCCTTAGTTTCAATGCGCGTAGCCTAAGAAACAAATTTGATGAACTGAGATGTCTTGCTTTAACAGAAAATTTTGACATAATTGCTATAACCGAAACATTTATCGACACCACAAATATTGATTTAAGTTCCGAATACAACATAGATGGCTACAGACTCTTCAACAATGATCGTGTAAACCGTAGAGGCGGTGGCGTCGCCCTTTATGTCAAAAGCTATTTGCAACCCACTGACAAAACACCGGGAAACAGTAACGTTGAACATTTGTGCGTGCGAATAAACATTGCAAAAGTCAATTTAAATATATCTGTCACCTACAGACCTCCCGGGCAATCACTCGATGACGACCTTGAAATGTACAGCGTCTTAAGGCAGTCACTTAATAACAGCGACTCAC
>NW_026110804.1:0-70531 GCF_024679095.1 Eriocheir sinensis
TTTGTAGCTTCACCGTGAGGAAGTTACACTTAAGAAAAATTAAAATAGAGACGGCAAGTACCTTTGTATGTTACATCAGACATCTGAAAATGTCAGTGTAAGTCATCTAGGGTCAGCTGTCAGCAAAACAAGTGGCTGTGGACTAGTATAAGTATAGGAGTTTGCCATTTGCTTTTTATTCCCTCAACGTGGCGACCATACATACTTTTCTTACATCACCTAGTAAGCCTTTCCTGTTCTTAATTCACTCCCTCATCCCGCCGCCTGAGGAGAGAGAACCAGGCAGGCGGCAGCGGACTGGTGTGGGTTGACCTGAGAGGTATGCCGGGGCGTCAGGGGAGGCTTGGCGGCAGAAACTAACGACGGAGGCGACGCAACAGGTAGCGCAGGAGGCAACAGCTGGCTCGGGGCGCAACAGGCGGCCACCAAGGAATGCCAAGATGATGTGAAGACCCTGAGGTCAGTAATTTCCCTGATGAGAGTGTCGGCAGCAAGACTTTATTCTGGACTATTACCTTTACTTACGGCCCCGGACATTCGTGGCCATCCGGTGGTAGCTTAGGAGAGCGATATGAGCAGCTTGGTGCGCACTGGATTTGCACAGAGACGAAATTACACTGACATAAACTCTACGACTATTCCGTACGCATATTTTGCATAGCCTGTCCCGCGGGTGTTTGCGATGTGTCGTTAGCAACGCGGCGGGCGTCCTGCTCCTGTCCTTAAAGGCTTTTCGACTGTCATGTAGTTTTGAGGTCCGGCATTACGCATCGTCCAAACCTCCGCAAAGTCATATTAGTCTGCGGTTTATTTATATGTCGCCAACTTACAAGCATCGAGGTTATAGGTATTTGAACGAGGATGGTTTACGGCAGACCAGCACGGCCCGCAGCGACAGACAGTAGCCCATCATAAGAAAATTGACCTCGATCACTGTGTTTAAGCTTCCCATTATTTGGAGAAGAGATCAAAGACAAGCCTCGAGCACCTGAGCGCCACTCCGGTCAGGTGAGCCACGCGACGACCCTTGGGCAGGTTGCTCCTCTTTAAGGCTGATAAGGGAAGAGGAGCCCCGCCATCACAGCCACCGCCGCCGACGTCACCGCCTCCCGAAGATAATGGAAATTGATAACTGCCTCCCTAGTAGGCAAGGCATGCTTCACCTGTCGCCGGGTAGCCAAACACATGCCAACCCGATATGATTTTGGTGCGTATCTCCCGTATCCCAGCTTTATATAAAACGCGTAACGACGATAATTCCTCTCTCTCTCTCTCTCTCTCTCTCTCTCTCTCTCTCTCTCTCTCTCTCTCTCTCTCTCTCTCTCTCTCTCTCTCTCTCTCTCTCTCTCTCTCTCTCTCTCTCTCTCTCTCGTCTCTCTCTCTCTCTCTCTCTCTCTCTTTACGTATTTAAGTTTCCGTTGTTCGTTTCTGCAGTTGTTTATATTTTCTTGCTTTGTTTGTTTGTTTTTAGTGGTCCTCGCATTTGTTTTCCATTCGTGTTTCCGTTTCCTCGCTCATTTCGTTCACTTTATTTCCGCTTCCTTGGTGATTGCCTGAGTCAGATTGTTTTATGTTTTTTTTATGTTTGTTGCCTATAGCCCTGGTAGGATCAATCGGAATCCTCTTCAACGACCTCCCACCCCCCCACCTCTGCCCTTTATAATCATTTTTTTCTTTTAGTGGCTCAGGCGAACGAGGAGAGTTTACTTATAGCGGCTGCCGTGATGCATGACTCTTCGCGCCTCGTGTCTTTGCCCTGTTTCGCGCCGTTTGGGAGGAGGACGAGTGTGTTACGCCGCCGCCGCCGCCACGTTACTTTACTGCCGTCCATTTGTCTCCGTTTGTCGCGCGTCTGGTGGCAGTTGTTTCCGTGCCCTAAGTGTTTCCATCTATCTGTGTGTCTCTCGCTGCAGGGAACGAACTTTTCTGTCGTGCCGGGGGGGTGGGGGATGGGGGAAGGGATGAATGGGGGTGGGGAGAGAGAGAGAGAGAGAGAGAGAGAGAGAGAGAGAGAGAGAGAGAGAGAGAGAGAGAGAGAGAGAGAGAGAGAGAGAGAGAGAGAGAGAGAGAGAGAGAGAGAGAGAGAGAGAGAGAGAGAGAGAGAGAGAGAGAGAGAGAGAATGTGTGTGTAATAATAATAATAATAATAATAATAATAATAATAATAATAATAATAATAATAATAATAATAATAATAATAATAAACGGTTTATTAAGTGATTGCAGCTGTGAAGCTGAAAATATACATGTTAAAAATACAATATTGAAATAAAATAGAAAAAAGACGTCCCTGGGAAAGGGGTCTAGGGGGGCTGGGGTGGTGGGGGGGAGGTGAGGTGGGGGCTTGCAGTGCGTTAGTGCTGTAGGAGGCGGTGGTATTCCGGGTGACGGGTCAGGTGTTTAAGCCCCAGGTCGACCCCAGGTCAAAAAGGGTCAGGTCGCAGTTGATGGCAGGGGTGCAGGTAGAAGCGGTGTCGGCCGTCACCAGCTAAGTGATGACCTGCTAATCTCTCCAGCCGGTGAGACAAGATAGGAAGAGGTGGACCGAGAAGCGGTAGGCGTGGGAACATCAAAACGTCTGCACTGCCCCATGCCACTTGCCCTTGCCACTTGCCCCAACCATGACTCCACCTGAGTGACGGGCCTCAACACTGCACTGCACCTGAACCGAATTCTCCCAGCAGCATGATGGTCGGGCTGGTGTACCTGGGGACACCTGGGGGCCGGCGTCGGCTGGATGGTTAGGCGGCGTCGACGTCACACTGGACATTTCTATTCTTCATTGTCTTCACGCCACCACAAACGCACTGCACTCACTTTCTCTCACCATGATTAAGCTCGATGTCACAAAAGTTTCTTACAGTGTTGGGTTATTGATGAAATGGGAGAGATGGATGAAGGGGAAGGGGAGAGGCCAACAGGCTGGCCCCAGGCTGCTCCTTACGGAGCGCCGTGACCCATGTCTGACCTCGGTCAGGTGTGTGTGTGTGTGTGTGTGTGTGTGTGTGTGTGTGTGTGTGTGTGTGTGTGTGTGTGTGTGTGTGTGTGTGTGTGTGTCCCCCCTTCCCCCCCCTCAGGTATATAAGCGATCACCGTCGATGCGTCAGGTTCCAATGCCCGGAGCTGAAAAAAAAAAAACGGTTCCCTTCCAAACTATAAAATACAAACCGAATTTAGAAGTAGAGTGAAAGTACATAGATCAATCAGTCGTAATTTGGGTACTCGCATACAGTATTAAGAATTTACACATTCCTTTAAAAGAGCTGTTTGTCTGTCTAATTACCAATATTCTGTGTGTGTGTCTGTGTGTGTGTGTGTCTAATTACCAATAGTTTATCATCGACCCTCCATCTCCTCCAACTCCTTGAACGGGTACATCCTATGGCCGCCAGATCTTTACTCAGGACAAACACTCAAGGGCCTCACCGCCGCCGCCGCCGCCACACCCAACCACCTCCAGCCCACGTACGTCCCACCGCCTAAGCATCGCCCCCTCAAGCCTATCATTGCCCTGTCCACCCAACCACCTTCAGCCCATGTAATTACCGCCGTCTTCAACTCTGCCCTGACCAGCCTGGTGCTCTCCAAAACCCTTTCCTTCGTTAACTTAATTGCCTCGTATCTCTCGAATTTTTGTTTTCTCCTACGACCACTCTAGTTGTATCCTGCCAAGGCTTATCCATATACAGTTATTCTTATCAAACTATCTCAACCCACAAACGTGTCCACTGAATTGTTGCATACTAATCCTCCGACGTCTCAGATCCACTTTCACAATCCCCAGACAATAAGGTAGACCATGTATCCTTTTTTTTTTCAACAACAAAGGAGATGGCTCAAGGGCAACAAAAAGAGTGTAGCAAAGAAGCCCGCTACTCACCGCTCCCACAACAGACAAAGGTATAGAGTGGCCAAAAGAGAGGTCAGTTTCGGGTGGAGAGGTGTCTTGATAAACTCTTCTTGAAAGAGGTTCATAGGCAGGGGGATATGCAGATGAAGAAAGACTGTTCCAGAGTTTACCAGTGTAAGGGATGAAAGAGTGAAGATTCTGGTTAACTCTTGCGTGCAGAAGGAATTTGGACAGTATAGGGATGAGCTAGAGTAGAAAGTCGAGTGAAGCGGGGCCGCGGGAGGGGGGGAGGAATGCAGTTAGCAAGTTCAGAAGAGCAGTCAGCATGAAAATATTGATAGAAGATAGAAATAGAGGCAACATGGCGGCGGAATTTAAGAGGTAGAAGACTATCGGTAAGAGGAAGGGAGATGATGAGACGAAGAGCCGTTAACTCAACTCTGTCCAAGAGAGCTGTGTGAGTGGAGCCCCATACACTTGAGATGCATACTCCATGCGAGGGCGGACAAGCCCTGTATATGGACAGTAAGAATTAAGGACAGACCGAGGATTTTTGGTGTAGGAGAAGGTGACAGCTGAGTGTTATCGAAGAAATAGGGATATGTATTTGGAAGATTATGTCGAGTTGATAGGTGAAGAAATTTTGAGGCGTTGAAGAACACCAGGTTCTTCTTGCCCCAATCATAAATGATAGTAAGGTCTGAGGTTAAGGGTTCAGCAGCCTCCAACCTGGAATCATATAGTTCCTGTTGGGTTGGTCTTCTATCAAAAGAAATTGAGTAATGCAGAGTAGAGTCATCGGCGTAAGAATGGATAGGATAGTTCGTTTAGGAAAGGTCATCAATGAACAACAGAAAGAGAGTGGGAGATAGGACAGAGACTTGAGGGACACCACTGTTGACAGGTTTAGGGGAAGACCAGTGACCGCCTACTACAGCAATGATAGATCACTCAGAGAAAAAAATTGAGATAGAAACCGTAGGAGGGTAGTTTGAGAAGCAAAGATTTGTGCTTTTAATATAATAAACAAATATATATGCGAGGGAGACGTCTGGTGTGTAGCTCAAGGTCAATGGATGTCTCTTAGTCTTGTTATGCGATGTTGCCTATCCCCATTAATTAGTTTTCTAAATTAAAAGGAAATGACAAACACGATAATTATACATATTGCGATCTATGGGTGAATGGAGAAGAAAGAGGAAGAGAAAGCAAAGGAAGCGTAAGGGAGTTAAGACATAAGAGGTGGCGGCAGTCAGGAAGGTAAAAAATTAAACAGAACGAGTTGAAAAAAAATATATGTTAGTTGAACAAACGACCAGTTGAATATGCCGATGGGAAGAAAAAGAACGAAACAGGAAAAAAGGAAAATAAATTTATATAAAAGAGAAGGAAGAAATTAAATTGTGGAACGCGAAGAGGAAAAAACGGGGAACTGACAGATAAAAGCTCAGTATGGAGGGAAGCTGAGTGAGAGAGAGGAGAGAGAGAGAGGAAGAAAGCAGAGAACAAGCACGGTGATGGAGAGAGGCGGAGAGCGAGAAAAAAGAGGTGAAAGCGAACAGCGAGAGGAAGAGAAAGGAGAAGCTAAACCCAAGCAGTGACAGGAAGAAAGAAGACAGGGCAACTATTGAAGAGAGAAGAGTAGACACGTTAGGGAAGAAAAGTACAGCTTTGAGCAGAAGGAAGACGAAAGAGGAAGGGCGCCGTGGCATTAAGACGGAGAAAAAGAAAAGACATGCGATTGCGGTTGAAGCTTGATGGAAATTCGATTTTGATGCATAGTTACAAGGTTATGGAAAAGTCACGGTGCTTGCAGGAGGTAAGGGCGGAGGGGGATCTTGTGGGGGAGGGAGCGAAGGATAAGAGAGGGGGAGCTTGTGGTGGGAGGGGAGCGTTAAGGGTGGGGAGCTTGTGAAGGGGGTGTGAGAGAAGGGCATCACCATGGATTCATATAGCATACAAAACGAACTATAATGGAAAAGACCAGATAGATCGAGCTACTTAAAGAAAATGGGAGACAAAAAGCATTCATATGGAAGGGCAGACTTGTGGTATATCGAGCATTACTTCAACAGGCAAGGCATAATACGGGGGCCAAGATATGCAAACAAACAAACGCGACGCAGTGAGAAATCGGGCTCAAACACGATACAAACACATGGAATAGGTCGATGTTGATCCATGTATTCTTCGTCTTCTTCCTTTCCCTTCTCTTCCTCTTTTTTCCTCTTGATCTTCCTATTCTCTTCTTCCTCTTAAATTTCCTCTTTCTCGTCTTTCTTCTTCGGCCTCTTTCTCTTCATTTTCCTGCTCTTCTTCCTCTTATTCTTCCTTTTCTTCTTCTTAAACTCATTCATTCATTTCTTCTTTCTTCCTTGTCTTTCTCTTCCTCTTCCCTCTCCTCCCTCCAATCACACCTCTCACTCTTCCTTTTCTTCTTCTTAAATTCCTTCCTTCCATTCTTCTCTTCCTCTTCCCTCTCCTCCTCTACTCCTCCTCTCACTCTTCCTTTTCTCTTCTTCTTAAATTCCTTCCTTCCATTCTTCTCTTCCTCTTCCTCTCCTCCCTCTACTCACCTCACTCTTCCTGTGCTCTTCTTCTTAATTTCCGTCCTTCAATTCTTCGTTCTTCCTCGTCTTTCTCTTCCTCTCTCTTCCCTCAACTCAATCCTCTACATATTCACCTGCACTGGGCGTGTAGAAAGCCTAAGCATGCACGAGAACTATTTTTCATATTAACTAGTCATTAACACTCGCACGCAAACCCCGGAACACACCACTCCGTGCCTTCTACTCGGGGGAACTTATGGAATGTGCGGGTAAGACGTTTTGGGTGTTTCAAGCTCATCAACGTCCTCGCGAGTGGCAGTAAATACTTTTAAGTGGTGCTGGGAAGTATATTTCGGTACGTCATTTTTCAGCTATCCATTAACAAGCGCACGCGAGCTCGTACGTATTCCGCCTGGGTGTGAGGTGAAGCATACTATATTCGTTCCCCTAAAATATCCCCCACTTTACCAGCGCTATATATTGAGGATGAGCGAAAACCAGGAAAGAGAGACACTGCTTACATAAGTGACGTAAGCATCAGACGTCATCCTATTACTTCGTGGTTTAGGGCAAGGTTCTTTTTCTTGGGTAACTGTTTCTCTGCTTTAATTCTCGCCCACTTTACCAGCGCTATATATTGAGAATGAGCGAAAACCAGGAAGGAGAGACACTGCTTACATAAGTGACGTGAGTACCAGAGTTATCGTATTACTTCGTGGTTTAGGGCAAGGTTCTCTATCTTGGGTAACTGTTTCTCTGCTTTAATTCTCGCCCACTTTACCAGCGCTATATATTGAGAATGAGCGAAAACTAGGAGAGAGAGACACTGCTTACATAAGTGACGTAAGCATCAGCCGGTTATCCTATTACTTCGTGGTTTGGGGCAAGGTTCTCTGTCTGGGGTAACTGTTTTCCTGCTTTAATCACTCTGTCTCCCTCGCTGTGTTGTATCGACTTGAAAATGCTGTGCAGAGTTTTTAGTGCATCTGTATACGCGAAAATCAATACCTTTTACTGCCCATCAGCCCGAGCTAGTTTGCTTGTGTGTGAGTTACCTTTCTTGAGTAGCTGTTTCTCTACTTGGATTCTCTCTCTTGGCTAACTGTATTTGTGCTTAAGTCGCCTCGCACATCAGGGGAACAAACGACATGTAGAGCAAGGCAAACAAAGGCTGAGTCATCGTCGGAGTGATTAAAGCTTCATATTTCATCCTCAAGACAAACAAACACAAGGGGGCTGGCAAACATTAGGTGAAGTACTCGTGCTTAGGGTTACTGTGCTGGTCAAGGGAGCAGTAATCAGAGGAGGGCTGGGGAAGGGGAGGGAGGGAGGGTTGCAGACAGGCATGCTGGGGAGAACTGGAGATGGAGGTGCGGGGGAGTTGATTGGGGGGTGTGGGAGGGAGCGCGAGGGAGAAGCATTAGGTTGGACATGCAGGGAGGAGTCTGAGGTAAGTATGCAGGGGGTGTTTGAGGGTACTAAGCATAAAAAGAAGTGTGCGGTAGGAAGGCAGGGGAACGTTGGAAGGGGGGAAAACAGATGAGAGTGGAGAGAGTGGGCCTGCAGGGAGAGTTAACTTGGGTATAGGGACGCGTGGAAGACTTGTGATAAATGCGTGGGGGCAAGTTGAGGGGTGGGTTAGTGGAGGAGAACTGCGGGGGTGAGTTTGGGGAGGGTATATAAAGGGTATGAGGGGGGGAAGAGGGGCGAATTGGAGGTGAGTGGAAATCCTGGGGAAAATTAGGCAGTGAGCATGCGGGGAAGAGTTAGGGGAGTCGGGGGGGAGAGAACTGGGGGGTGGGTATCGGAGGGGGGGGGGTGATGAAGGGAGTTGGGTTGGTCTGTTGAGTGGTTTAGGCAGGTGTGTTGGATTAGGGGGACATGAGCCAGGTGCGCGGTGTTGCCAAGGTGGGGGTGGGGGGGGTCTATGCTGCGCGGTTGGTCACTATCAACCTTCAACTTGTCAGCCATCACCGCTGCCTCCTCCGCACGTCCACCATTTTCAAAGTTTATACAGGCGCGTTAATCTGATTCGTTTTCACTAGACCGGACCTCTTTTTAATTTGCCTGCTAATTTTCTACGAGAGCGCCGATCATTACGAATCTGTATCCTCGCAATTCCTTAATGATACAGGCTACCAGACCGCAATTTGTTCTCTGCTCGTACCCTGTAAAAGAACCTTGACTTGAGAATGTCTAACTAAAAACCTACGATGATAATTATACTGTACGCCTTTAAACATCAGCTCCCAACACGCTTCTATTACTTTCTGACTCCACCTGCTTTGTACCTTCTCCTCCTCTTCCTCTTCCTCCTCCATCTCTTCATCTGCCAAAAAATAGTTGCATGCACTTCTGTGTCCTGCTCCCTCTTTCTGCCTCCTCGTCTTCCTCATGCTCCTTCTCCTTCTCTTCACCGTACGCCTTTCTACATCAGCTCCCAACACGCTTCTATCACTTTCTGACTCCACCTGCTTTCTATCTTCTCCTCTTCCTCTTCCTCCTCCATCTCTTCATCTGCCAAATGATAGTTGCATGCACTTCTTCTTCCTGCCGCCTCCTCTTCCTCCTGCTGCTCCTCCATCTCTTCACCCGCACAAGTTGCACGCCCCTCAGCCTTCTTCACTTCCCCGGGACTGCACGCCTTTCTACTTAGCTCCTACAGGCCTCTATATATCAATTTCCACCTTCTGCTCTTTCTCCATTCTCTTTATCTCACCCTCTGACAGATCCTTAACCTTTCCATGCCTCCTCTTTCACCCGCCTCCTCTCTGCCTTTTGACACATTATCGCTCTGTATCACACCCTTTTCCCTCTCGTGTTTCACCTCCTGCCCCGCCTCCTCTTTCTCCTGTATTCCCTAACTGCATGTCCCTCCCGGCCTTCCCTACCGTCCTTCGCACCTGTTATCGACCCTCATCGCACCCTTCACCTCTCACTCTCTCCCCGTATCTTCCGAGGCTTCTCCTAATCTCAGCTAACAACCGGGCGCACCTGTATCTCTCTAATTATCTCGTTCGCGTCTGCCGTACCGTCTCGCATCCCTTCCTCTTCTCCCTCAACCACCACCGTCACCTCCATCTCCACTTCCTCCTCTTCCTCTTCCTCTTACTCTCACTTTTTCTTTTTTTCTCTTCCTCACTTTCTTTTTCTTTCTCTTTCTCCTCTCTGTTTTTCTTTCATTCTCTTTGTTTTCTTTTTCTTTCTGTTTCTTTTCTTCCTCCTTCTCCTCCTCCTCCTCCTTCTATCGTCTTATTTTTCCCATTATCATCATTCCCTTACGCTTCTAATACCCTTCTGCTTGTCTGCACCCCTCTTATCTTCTCCCCCTGTCTCTTTCCTCTTTTCCTATTAACCTTCACCTTTTCTTCCTCTACCAACACCTTTCTCCTTGTCAAAATCCCTCCATTTTTCTCCTCCTGTCTCTCTCATTTCTTCCTTTTGCACTTCACCTTTTTTTCCTCTACTAACGCCCTTCTCACTCCGTTCCTTGCTCCCGCCCCTTTGACCTGCAACCTCCTTTTCGAGCTCATAAAATCAAGAAAAGGTATGAAGTAGATGTGACTACAAGGAACTGTGCACGAGAACGAGACGCTTCGATAATTGCCTCTTGCATAACCTTCACTCCTTTTAAAATAGATTTCAGTTCCTCGACAGTTCTATTAAGGCTCGAATTCATGAGTCAAAGTATATTATTACAAGAGTAGCATTTATCTGGCAGTGAAAGTATATAAGATAAGAACATAAGAACATAAGAACGCAGGAGTCTACAAGAGGCCGGTAGGCCTGTACGAGGCAGCTCCTTTGACCCTAAGCTCCCGTGTATCTAACCCCACCTAATATCGCTGTCCATGAATTTATCTAGTCTATTTTTGAATGTGACAATTGTATTGGCACTCACCACATGACTGCTAAGCCTATTCCACTCATCCACCACCCTGTTAGTAAACCAATTTTTGCATATGTCCCTGTTGAATCTGAATTTATCCAGTTTAAACCCATTACTTCGTGTCCTACCCGGTTCTCTTACCAACAAAACCTTATGAATGTCTCCCTTATTAAAGCCCTTCATCCATTTATAAACCTCGATCATGTCTCCACGCACCCTTCGCCTTTCTAGAGAATGCAAGTTTAACTGTTTGAGTCTTTCCTCGTATGGCAAGTTTCTCAACCCCTGAATCATCTTAGTCATCCTCCTCTGCACCGATTCTAACATTTTGATATCCATTCTATAGTAAGGTGACCAGAACTGAACCGCATAGTCAAGATGAGGTCTAACTAATGCTAAATATAGTTTGAGGAAGACTTCGGGGCTTCTGTTGCTTACGCTCCTTGAAATAAATCCCAGTACCCTATTAGCTCGATTTCTAGCTTGAATGCATTGTGCCCTTGGACGGAGATCAGAGCTCACTAAGACCCCTAAATCCCTCTCGCACCCAAACCTGCTTATGAGAGTGTCATTTAAGCGATAGTTATGTGAGGGGTTGTTCCTACCTACACTCAGAATACTGCGCTTCCCTACATTGAACTCCATCTGCCATTTATCCGCCCAGTCATACAATCTGTTTAGTTCACCTTGGTGAATACTAGCGTCCTGATCCGACTCAATTACTCTACCGATCTTGGTATCATCTGCAAATTTACTAACATCACTACTAATTCCTGCATCTAAGTCATTGATATAAATAATAAACAAAAGTGGACCTAATACCGAACCTTGTGGGACCCCACTCGTAACACATCCCCAGTCAGATCTTTTACCATTGATTTGCACTCTTTGCTTCCTATTGCTAAGCCACGCCTTGACCCAGTTCAAAACTTTACCCTCTACTCCGTGAGCCTGTAATTTAAGCAACATTCGTTGGTGAAGAACTTTGTCAAACGCTCTACTAAAATCAAGATAGATTACATCATAATTTTCATCTCTGTCAACCGCCTCAAATACTTTATTGTAGAAGGACAAGAGATTGGTGAGGCATGACCTACCTTTTGTGAGCCCATGCTGCGAGTCGTGAAATAAGCTATGTTTCTCTAAATGCTCCCGAATGTTCCTGGCTATTATGGACTCCAGCATCTTGCCTATAACCGATGTTAAGCTAATTGGGCGATAGTTTGAAGCAACTGACCTGTCCCCCTTTTTAAAAATCGGCGTCACATTAGCTACTTTCTATAGGCTCGGCACATAGCCAGTATTTACCGACATCTTAAAGATGTCGGTTAGTGGGTCACTGAGTACATCACCTAATTCCTTTAATACCCTCGGAAATATCCCGTCAGGACCTGGCGACTTGTTCTTCTTAAGCTTATCTATCTCATCGTGAACTACTTGCCTGGTAATGATTATATCCCTCAATTTATCGCCATCCCGGCCCTCGTACACCTGAACTCTTTCCGGTATAGTCGTTCGATCCTCCTGTGTGAATACTGAAAGGAAGTAGTCGTTCAACAATGTGCTCATATTTTCGTAATTTTCTACTAGCTCCCCTGTGTTTGTTTTCAGCGGTCCAATTTTCTCCCGTGTTTTTGTTCTATACATCTGAAAGAAGCCCTTAGGATTACTTTTCGCCTCATTTGCTACTTTGATCTCATAGTTCCTTTTCGCTATCCTGGTGTTTTTCTTAACTAATCTAGATAGTTCGACGTACCGGCCCCTGAGATGTGTTTCACCATTCTTTATTTTCTGATAAATTCAATTCTTTAACCCAATCTCGTGTTTTAGTCCACGAGTCATCCACTTAGGATCATTGTTTTCTTTTCTAAGTGTTCGCTGTGGTATATGCTGTCCTTGCCCCTCTACTATTACTCTAACTAAATTATTGTAAGACATTTCTAATTGGTTCTCCTGGCTCTCCAATCCGCAGTTCTGGCCCTCATGAATCCCTAGATTATCCCAGTTTACCCCTTCAAGATGTCTTCGAAGCCCCTCGTAATTTGCTCTTCTGAAATCTGGCACTAACACTGGGTTTGGTTCGCGGGTTACCGCCCAGTCTAAGCTAAAACGAACCGTTCTGTGATCACTATTTCCTAACTCTCCGCCCACCTCCAACTCACGTAGCAAGTTCCCATTATTGGTTAGGACTAAGTCTAATATGTAGGCAGGTAGGCTCAGTAACTACCTGCTTATCTTATTTCTTTTCCTAATTATTAGCAATTATCGGTGATTGCAGAACTCATCGGATTATTATAGTTTTGTATATATGCAAATAACTCATTTGCAAGTGTATGAGTGTTGATCTTTTTTTTTTTTTTTTTTCTTTTTTACAGAGTTTTAATGTGTTCAACTTAACCTGATCACAAAGATAACCCCATCAATCAATTTCTCAAGTCAACTTTACCCAGAAAAAATTGTTCATTTGTCTCTGCATGATGACTAGCTCAAAAGTTATGCGATTATTGATTATCGTCGGAAATCCAAGATGGCCGCTAAAGAACCCCTTGGGACAAGTTTCATGACGGGAACATAAAAATCTGTTTACTAGACACCTCGAGGATTACAAACATGTAAGTGAGAAAAATATGTCACCATGGTGCATGGGGACCCATCTCCCGACTCGACTATCTTGACAGAGTATGAAGCCGACAGTTGTACCAAAAAGTTTAATTAAGAATACGCCGTTTAAGGGAGGCTGCTGTTTAGTTTACTACTGGAAGGGACGAAAGAGTGGAGATTCTGGTTAACCCTTTCATTTGGACACGAGGAAGATGGGGCGTGGAGTCGCTAGGGCAGGATAACGGGGCTTGACTAGGCTATATGGGTCTACCTCCATGATATGGGTCCCAGCGCGTGGCGGCCATGTTCCGCGCGCACCCAGTCCCTCCTCCCCTCCCTCCCCAATCCCTGCTCTAAGGGATACGCAGCTGTTACCGGCGCCCTTCACGCGGAGATGAGGTGACGAGAGGATTGAGTAAATGATTTAGTGACGTGAGGCAGCGGCGGCGTGGGGCACAGCGGGCGGGAGGCAGAGAAGAGGGTTTGTTGGAATGGGCGGCGGCGCCCGCGTGAGTGCAACCCGTGTGATGTGATTGGTCAGCTCGCGGCCAACCCCGGCATTGTGTTCTCCCCTCAGCGTCATTGTTCCTGCCACCGTTTATGCACGGACGAGCCGCCAGCAGTCGTAAGTGACTGTTACCATGCCCACAGTACGGTGACGAGGGGAAGGAGAGGCCAGGGCCGCGGAATGAGAGGCAGGGAGCGGGGCGCGGGGCGAGAGAGAAGGACGGGTGTCGCCCGGCGGCGGGCACGTCACCAGAGGCCACTTTGTGCTTTATCTGTCGCCCTATACTGTGCCGGTACTGGCGCCTCTCACACCGAGACGAGGTAATGTGAGCTTCAGGCCAATGGAGGCACCCCGCCGGGCAGCAGCAGGGGACGGACAGGGCAGCGAAGGGCCGGGGCGGCGTGGCGGCGGTGGCGGAGGGCGGGGCGGCAGCGGCAGCCCGTGACGTGATGGCCGTTACGCTGTGACTCATTCACACGTATTACACTAGCGTAGGCGGCTTTCCTGTGTCTGCGGGCTGTTGGCACTCCTCCTAGTGGACGTTGTGTTTAAAAAAAAAAATCAGTATGAAGATGACGTAGCAGCGGTAAGCATGTGAGAGCTCCGGCCGTGGCGGGGCAGTGTTTGGGGCGGCCATTTTACAGTGTGAGGCGAGGCAGCGCGATGGAGCCCCGCAGGGTGTGCAGTGCTCGCCGCGCCCCGCCGTCGCTCCGGTGATGGTCAGCTGACACGGGCATCTCGGAGTGTCCGGGGGCGTCCAGTGACTTGTATATGTTGATAGCGTGACACAGCAGCAGCCTTTGAACTCTACTTGACACCTCGTGAGGCAACACACACACACACACACACACACACACACACACACACACACTGTCCCCGCCTCCGCCACACTCTTCAAAACGGGCGGAACAATAATAATAACAATAATAACAGTCATAACAGCCTTCAAAAAAAATCCCAAACTCGGCGGCGACCCTCCCAGGCTTGGTCACTTTTCGGCCTCCGTTGACTACCTCGCGCCACGCCTCGCCGCTCTTTCCTGGCTAATATTTGAGCAGTTTCTGGATACCACATCAACAATGCTTTCGACGGCGGCGGGGCAAATGTAATTGTGTACATAGTTTCGAGCGGGCTCTTCATCGGACTACCTTTCCTCGCCCGTGAATGGCCGCGTCGATAAAGTGAAGGAAAATCGCCTTGACGGGGAAACAAGAGAATGATAGTAACTGTTGACTTCGGTGGTGCTGGTGGTGGTGGTGATGGTGGTAGAGATAGTGGTTGTTTTTGGTAGTTGAAGTGATGGTAGTGAAAATAGGAAATGGTGGTGGTGGTGGTGACGGTGGTGATGGTGCTAATAGATTCATCACCACGCTAGCACCAATCAGTCAAGAGCGTGTTTCGTTGACTCAAGGAATCATATTTAGTATAACACGGTGCAAATGACTGATTATTTTCTTCTGCTCAAATCTTCTCAAGTGGTGCTTTTGTTTTAGGTCGAAGTAAATCATTTTACATTTGCGTCGCTTTTGGCTCATAAGTGTTTTTCACATTCACGGTGCAGAGGCCTTCTCAAACTATCACTAGGCTCACATAACTACCCATAGAAGCACCCACAACCGCTATGAAAGCCTTATTGAATGTGAATGTTTGTGGATAACGATCCAGAACATCTATTTTGAGCTACATTCAAAATTCACAACGCTTAAAGTCTTGTCGAACTATCTATTTTTTTAAGTCATTGATTTAAATCAAGATTTATATATTTTTTTTCATTGATTTAAATCTTGATCTTATTGCAGGGCAACAATATAGAATGGAAAAATAAACAAATAAAACACTCTCTAGCTTTGATATCAATATTTTCCCTGTCAACTTCACAAATTTACCTGAGCTAATATAGATATACATCTTCAGTCAGCCACGCCTGGTCCGTCTAGTGTCCTGGGGCAGAACAAGACGTTGACCGCCTTTCTCACGTTATCTTGCTGAGGCAGAGTGATGGTTTTATAAGTATTTTACAACATGAACCACATGTTCTTCTATGTTACCAATTTCCAAATCATGAGCCAAAACATTCAGAATGTGTGCAGGGCAACCATGGGTTAGCAACCTCTGTTCATTTGCTCTTTTTTTTATTACAGCTAAAGAAACTGCTCAAGGGCAGCGAACAAAGCTGTAAAAAAAAAGCCCGCTAATCGCTGTTCCCACAAAAACATAAGTAATGAGCGGCCAAAAGAGAGGTCAATTTCGGGAGGAGAGGTGTCTTAATTCTGGATCTGGATCTGGACAATAATGCGCAGGGCACCCGTACAGGTGCATAACACGCATATTTGTTGGCTGTTGGGGGGACGGGGGAGCCGGGTGTGCAGGGGAGGGAAGTGATTCAAGTGTAATTGTTAGTGTTGGTGTGTTGTGGTGACAAGTGAGTGTGTATTTGTTTTTTGAATGAGTCTATTGTACCGCAGTCTAAAATCTGTTGAGGGAGGCTGTTCCAGTCACGTATGGTGCATGGAAAGTATGAGTGCTTGTATGCGTCAGTGTTAGTGTGATATGTTTGGTATTTATATATGTGTGTGTTACGGGGGAGAGCGGGGCTAGTTGCATCAAATTTTACATTTCCTTCTACAGAATTGTGTAACATTCATTTAATTGAAATTCAGTTGTCGTATATAAATATACAATACTTCATCATCGAGTTCACACGCGTAGATATTAATGAAAATAATTTCTTATATATTTAATTTTGATATATAAATCAAAATAAATTTGATGCAACTTACCCCATCTGCGGGGCAAGTTGCATCAGTATGAGGGGCAAGTTGAATCATAAGCAAATTATAATTTTTGAGAGTTTATTTCAATGATAAGTAAATACAAATCCACAATAAACTGAACCGATGAACCTTAAGTAAATACAAATCCACAATAAACTGAACCGATGAACCTTAAGTAAAGACAAATCCACAATAAACTGAACCGATGAACCTTAAGTAAATACAAATCCACAATAAACTGAACCGATGAACCTTAAGTAAATACAAATTCACAATAAACTGAACCGATGAACCTTAAGTAAAGACAAATCCACAATAAACTGAACCGATGAACCTTAAATTTATTCATCGTCAGATTCACAGTTATGGCAAATATAAAATAAACCTCTATCTGTTCCCGAGCATTCCTCATGAGACCACCCTCTGCATGTACTACATTGAATCCATTTCTCCCGGGGCCTGCTATTGGAATAGGGTTCTACACATATCAGACAATACCAGTTTTCGTCGTCTGAGCTGGATGAGTCGTACTTTACAGCAGGTTTTTTGGATTGAACTTTGTGTGGAAACTCCTGCTTCCTCTTTTTGGTGGCTTTCTTTTCTTTGACATTGTTCTTTTTATTTTTTTTCATAATGGCTTCAGCATACAGAGCATTTTTTTCAGGTGTGTCTGTTAATATGGCACTTTTACGTGTTTTTCTGCCTGTATTGTATTTATTTTTCCGAGGTGTTGCTTTTGGATGAGGCATAATCTTTTCAGGGCGAAGTGAAGACTCACCAACATTTGCGGTTTCAACTTCATCAGCAATGAAAGAAGGTTGTGTTTCTACTGCTGTACAAATGAGAGAAGCTGCAGAAGTTGAAGGAAGGGGTTTCACTGTAGTAGAAGTGGAAGGAATGGGTTCAACTGCAGTTGAAGTGGAAGGAAGGGGTTTAGTGACTGTAGAGGAGGAAGGATGGGGTTCCATTGATGTAGAAGTGGAAAGAAGCCTATGTTCATCTACCGATCTTGAAACCTCTGAGACATCTTCAATTGCCTTGGCCGCATCATGTTCACATTGCTGACTTACTGGGCGATCTGTTACTGAAGAAGGAGCAAATTCCCAGTCATCAAAAATATCTGTATTCAAGGGACTGATGCCACTGACTTTAAAGCCACTCGTGATGTTAATGGGCGTTGAAGCTCTCAGAAAAGCTTGTTTCACAAGAGAAGGAATGTCGTATATGGTCATACTTTTCCAGGATTACTCCGCAACCAGTCATTCTGAGCTGCACTCAAGTAACGCTTGAAAGGCCCATAAACTGATCTATCTAAGGGCTGTAACTTGTGGGAACAGTGTGGAGGAAATGATAGCAAAATCACTCCATTTTCCTTGCATAATGTGATGACATCATAGTTAACATGAGATTGGTGATTATCTAGCAACAGCAAGATAGGTTTCTCGACAGTTGCCTTGGTATGCTTAATGAAATGCTTCATAAACAGCAAGAAGTTATCCTGTGTCATCCATCCAGAAGGGTGACAGGCCCCAATTGATCCTTCTGGGCCATCCTTATAAAATGATCATGGTAGTTTTCCGTGGAAATATCAGCATGGGAGGAACAAACCCTCCAATGGCACTGACAGCAACACAAAATGTCACAAGTTGCCCTCTCTCAGATGAGGTAAGAGAGCAAACTTGCTTTGTGCCCTTAACTGCTACTACTGCACGAGGTTTCTGAACAGTTGTTACTCCGCTTTCATCAACATTCCATATGTCTTGAGGTTCAAATTTATACTTATCCATGAGAGAAGACAGCTTGTAGAAAAATAACTCTACATTATGTTTGTTGAAACTTGTAGCTCTGGCCAAACTTGTCGCTTCAGGTTGTCTAATTGATAGTACTTGTCCATGTCGCCTCATGAAACCTGAAAACCAGTCTTTTCCAGCATATTTATCATTGCACCAATTATCAGGCATTTTTATCTTTGCTTCATTGGCGCATTTATAAGCCAGTTCCTTGACTTCTCTCGGAGAAAGACCAAAATAAATTGCTGCTGCTGTTTTCAGATAGGATACTAATTCTTCTTCTTGTTCACATGTAGGTAGGAAGACACCTACCGAACGGGCGCAAGCCACTCCCGGTGAGGTATATATGGGAGGTGAGAAGGGAGCTGAAGCCCTCCAAAGACCCTTCCCATGTCCTCACTAACCGTTTCCCTATTGTCTCACCAACACCGGAGAGTAGTTCAGCATGCTCTCTAAAGACAGATCCTCTCTTTATCCACACCACACTACATTCACATAACATATACACCTTTTTCCAAAATTCAAAATTCAAAATGGCTCAATTAAGCAATGCCTCAGGTCCCCCGCCTGGGGACCACAAATTCCCCCAGGGAGGACTCCCCTTCTGGCTGCCGACCCGAGAGGTGTCTTGATAACTCCTCGAACCTCTTTCTTCTCAATTTCTGCAACATTCGCGGTCTTCGCTCTAATTTTCATTCTGTGGAACATCATCTCTCCTCCTCTAAACCTCACCTTCTCTTCCTTACCGAAACACAGGTTTCTGAGGCTACTGACAGCAATCTCTACTCTGTTCCCTCCTACTATCTCTCTCCTAAATTTCAATCCAAAGCTGGATGTTGCGCCTCCGTGCGCAACGACAGCACGTGCTCTCGTGCCCACGACCTTGACTCTTCTGAATTTTCCACCATCTGGTTAAGACTTCACTGTCATTCTATTACTAAATACATCTGTGCTGTTTATCTCTCACCTAACTCTACCAACTATGTAAAATTCTTTGACTATTTGAATTCTAAAGTGGAGCACATCTTGACCCTCTCCTTCGCTGAAATCTCCATCCTAGGAGATTTCAATGTTCACCACCAGCTTTGGCTTTCATCCTCTTTCACTGACCATCCTGGTGAACAAGCCTACAACTTTGCTATCCTCAACGACCTAGAGCAGTTGGTCCAGCACCCTACACGTATTCCTGACCGTCTTGGAGATCGGCCCAACATTCTAGACCTCTTCCTTACCTCAAACCCTTCTGCTTATTCTGTCAAACTGTTCTCTCCGTTGGGCTCCTCCGATCACAATCTTATTTCTGCATCCTGTCCTATCGCTCCTGTACATCCTCTGGACCCACCGAAGAGGCGATGCTTCTGGCATTTTGCTTCAGCTCGGTGGGACGACCTGAGATGTACTTTTCCGATCCCGTGGAATGATTATTGCTTCCAGGATAGAGACCCTCTGTGTGTGCTCAGCGCATCACAGAGGTGATTGTCTCTGGAATGGAGGCATACATTCTCGTTCTTTCTCTACTCCTCACGCTAAAAGCCTTGGTTTAATCACGCTTGTTCTCGTGCTGTCAATGATAGAGGTAGCTCACAACAGATACCAGAGCCTTCAAACTAATGCTAATTATGAACTTTACATTTCTGCCCGAAATCGTGCCAAATCTATTCTCCGACTAACCAAAATTCTTTCATTAATAGAAAATGTCAAAACCTTGCTTTCTCTAACTCTTCCGTGACTTCTGGCATCTAGCCAAAACATCTCCTCCAACTTCACTTCTTCATCTTTCCCTCCACTCCTCAGTCCTGACGGCAACACTGCCGTCTCATCTATCTCTAAGGCTGAACTCTTCTCTCAAACTTTTCTAAAACTCCACTCTGGACGATTCTGGGCATATTCCTCCTACTCATCCCCCTCTGACTCCTTTATGCCTGTTATAAAGATTCTTCAAAATGATGTTTTCTATGCCTCTCTGGCCTCAATCCTCAGAAGGCTTATGGACCTGATGGAGTGCCTCCTATTGTCCTTAAAACTGTGCCTCCGTGCTGTCACCCTGCCTGGTCAAACTCTTTCGCCTCTGCCTGTCAACATCTACCTTTCCTTCTTGCTGGAAGTATGCCTTCACACAGCCTGTACCTAAGAAGGGTGACCGCTCCAATCCCTCAAACTACCGTCCTATTGCTTTACTTTCTTGTCTATCTAAAGCTTTTGAATCAATCCTTAACCGTAAGATTCAAAAGCACCTTTCCACTCTGACCTTCTATCTGATCGCCAGTATGGGTTCCGCAAGGGCGTTCTACTGGTGATCTCCTAGCCTTCTTAACTGACTCTTGGTCATCCTCTCTTAGCCGTTTCGGTGAAACTTTTGCTATTGCGCTGGACATATCAAAAGCTTTTGATAGGGTCTGGCACAAATCTTTGCTTTCTAAACTACCCTCCTACGGTTTCTATCCTTCTCTCTGTACCTTTATCTCCAGTTTCCTTTCTGACCGTTCTATTTCTGCCGTGGTAGACGGTCACTGTTCTTCCTAAATCTATTAACAGTGGTGTCCCACAGGGTTCTGTCCTATCTCCCACTCTTTTTCTGTTGTTCATTGATGATCTTCTTTCCAAAACGAACTGTCCTATCCATTCCTACGCCGATGATTCCACTCTGCATTATTCAACTTCTTTTAATAGAAGACCCACCCTTCAGGAACTTAACGACTCAAGGCTGGAGGCTGCAGAACGCTTAGCCTCAGACCTTACTATTATTTCCGATTGGGGCAAGAAGAACCTGGTGTCCTTCAACGCCTCAAAACACAGTTTCTCCACCTATCCACTCGACACAATCTTCCAAACAACTATCCCCTATTCTTTGACAACACCCAGCTATCACCTTCCTCAACACTAAACATCCTCGGTCTATCCTTAACTCAAAATCTCAACTGGAAACTTCATAATCTCATCTCTTACTAAATCAGCTTCCTCGAGGCTGGGCGTTCTGTACCGTCTCCGCCAGTTCTTCTCCCCTGCACAGTTGCTGTCCATATACAGGGGCCTTGTCCGCCCTCGTATGGAGTATGCATCTCATGTGTGGGGGGGCTCCACTCACACAGCTCTTCTGGACAGAGTGGAGGCAAAGGCTCTTCGTCTCATCAGCTCTCCTCCTCATACTGATAGTCTTCTACCTCTTAAATTCCGCCGCAATGTTGCCTCTCTTTCTATCTTCTATCGATATTTCCACGCTGACTGCTCTTCTGAACTTGCTAACTGCATGCCTCCCCCCCTCCGGTCCCGCTGCACTCGACTTTCTACTCATGCTCATCCCTATACTGTCCAAACCCCTTATGCAAGAGTTAACCAGCATCTTCACTCTTTCATCCCTCACGCTGGTAAACTCTGGAACAATCTTCCTTCATCTGTATTTCCTCCTGCCTACGACTTGAACTCTTTCAAGAGGAGGGTATCAGGACACCTCTCCTCCCGAAACTGACTTATCTTTCGGCCTCCTCTTTGGATTCTTTTTAGGAGCAGCGAGTAGCGGGCTTTTTTTTTTTATTAATGTTTACTTTTTTGTGCCCTTGAGCTGTCTCCTTTGCTGTAAAAAAAAAAAAAAAAAAAAATACTTGTCTTGGTTTGGCATAGCCTACATGTGGATTGCTTTTAGCAGTGTTACTGGATGTTTTGTGAATAAATCGTTGTAAGGTTGAGTAGTGGACACCAAACAGTTGTGCGGACTCTCTCACTGATTTATTCTTATTTCGAACAAAATCAGCGGCTTCCTGCATTAGTTGGGGTGTTGCTGAACCACGTTCAGTCTTCCTCTTGTAGTTCCGAACCATTTCTGAAATTAATAAAACGAGTTGAATGCATAAGAATATTTTGATAAAAAATAATGTAATAAATTTACTAATGGGGCAAGTTGAATCATGATTCAACTTGCCCCGTCGCGAATGATTCAACTTGCCCCCTCACAAAAACCAAAATTTGATCGCCAGCTAAATATATACTAACGGTCATTCTAATGCAAATTTTTAAGGAAAATAATCGCATATAGTACAGAATTATATAGATATTTTCAAATCACTGTTACTAATATAAATACATGAGGTACAAGAAAAATAGTGAAATCGATAAAAATTACTTACCAGGGTCGAAATCAGTAAATTTCTCATAAATTCAAGAGCTCTTGCACAATTCACCTCTCTCTGCCGCAGCTATGTCCGCACTGACCAACACACATTTGAACCGCCTGTCAGGCTACTACAGGCGCTCAGTCGCCAGTTATGTCCACTGATGCAACTTACCCGCGATGCAACTAGCCCCGCTCTCCCTACGTTGACTGTTTGCGTTGTGTAGGTATGTTTGTGGGTCAATGTCGATGTGAGTGTTTGTGATCTTGTACATAAGTGTAAGTCTGTGTGCTTGTCTGCGTATGTGAAGAGGGTCCATGTTTATCTGTTGTTTGATCCGTGTTGTGATGCCAGGCGTTCGAGTGTTTATTATTGTTTGTAATGAACCTTGCCGCCTTGGTGTTGATTTGTTCTAACCTCTCAATGTTTCTGTGTGTGTGAGGATCCCACACCGTGGAGCAGTATTCCAGAGTTGGTCTCACAAGTGTGTCATAAGCTATGTGTTTAATGTCAGGTGTGCAGTTATGTAAATTCCTCCTCAGGAGCCCCAGTGTTCTGTTGGCTGTGGCACTGATATGGTTTATGTGGGTGTTGAATTTCAAGTTAGTTGAGAGATGGATACCAAGGTACTTGTGTGTGTGAACTGATTCTAAATCTGAATTATGGAGAGTGTAAGTGTGATGGATGGGGTTTTGCGCTCTGGGGAATCTTAATAGTTTGCATTTGTCTGGTCGGAAGTGCATATGCCAGGTGCGCTCCCACCGCTCGAGGGCGTCCAAGTCGTTTTGTAGTAGTCTGCAGTCGTCAGTAGTCTTTACTGCTCTAAACAGTAAACTATCGTCGGCAAATAGTCTAGTGGAAGAGTTAGGCGTTGACAGTGAAAGATCGTTAATGTACAGGAGGAAAAGAAGGGGGCCTAGAACGGTGCCTTGTGGGACACCTGAAGAAACAGGGACAGTGTCGGATGAAGATCCGTCAAGAAGAACACGTTGAGTCCTGTTGGTAAGAAATGCAGTGATCCAGTGAAGAGTAGGTCCTGAAATACCGTTGTATTTCAATTTTAATGTCAGTCTTTTGTGCGGGACTTTGTCGAAGGCTTTGGCAAAATCTAAAACAATAGTGTCAACTTGTTTAATGTCACGTCGGTCAAGTAGCCTCGTCATGTCGTGATAATATTATGTAGTAATGAGTTGCGATTCACATGAGCGTTTGGGTCGTGTTGTGAGTCAGTAAGGATGTTGTTTGCGTCAAGGTGATTCATTATGTGTTTGTGTATTATGTGTTCGAAAATTTTACATGGAATCGATGTTAGTGAGATGGGGCGATAATTGGCAGGGTCAGTCCGGTCACCTGTCTTGAATAAAGGATTAATGTTTGCCAAAAGCCAGTCAGAGGGTAATGAGGTGGATGACAGTGATTGGGCGAATATGGCCTGAAGGATAGGGGCAAGGATAGGGGCAAAGGATTTAAGGATGAAGGCGGGAATGTTGTCGGGGCGTGTGGATTTAGTTGTGTCGAGTCCTTCCAGGAATTTCTGTATTCCGTTAGTCGTGATGTCAAGGGGGGCTATGGGGGGGAAGGGGCAGTGTGGCATGTTTGGTGTCAGGTTGTGTTCTTGTGTGAATACCGATTGGAACTGTGTGTTGGGTATTTGTGCTTTGTGTTGTGGGCTGGTTACTAATGTGTTAGTGTTGTCTTTAAGTGATGTAATCGTGTTAGTGTCATGTCTGCGCATCTTAAAGAATTTGAAAAAGTTTCTTTTGTTATTTCTTACGTTGTCTCTGGGGTAAGTTGCTATGGGTTTGCGTTCCGCTACTTTTATGTTTTTGGAAAATGTCTTTTGGTGGTTTTTGTAGGCGGTCCAATTGTCTGTTGTGTTGTATGTCTGCGCGCGTCTGTAGAGTCTTTGTTTCTTGCGATGTTGTCTGCGTAGATCCCTGGAAAACCAGGGGAGTGTGTACCTGCTAGAAAATGTTTTTTTGTGGTATGTGTCTGTTCATTGAGGTGTGTATGGTGTGTTTCAGGTTGTTCCAGTTAGTGGAAGGAAGTCTTGTGTGTGGGTCTGTCGCAAAAAAGTCGGTGCTGAAGGCAGTTAGGTCTTGTTTGATCATGTCTAAGTCAGCCCTTGAAAAAAGGAATATCTGTCTGGGTCTCTGTTTATGTCTATCGGTCGGAGGTCAGCGTCAACGATGAGTATGTCATGATCACTAAGTCCTGGAACAACCTGAGTGTTTGTTATGTTAAGAATGTTGTTGGTGAGAAAAAGGTCAAGGGTGTGTGCTGTGGTCAAAGGGCCACCGTGGCCAGCGGGGCGCGTTACAGTATGTGTTCGTGTTGGCTGGAGTACTGTTTGTGAGAGTGAAAATGTAATTATGATGTCAACGAATGTGTCGTGTAGATGGAGTCTGTGTGGGGAATAACAGGGTTCAGGGCGTCAGCATCAGGAGGTCAAATGGGGATATTGCAGTCCAGTCAATGTCGTGGAAGTTTAAATCACCCGTGATCCAGATGTGTTTGTCTGCCTGTATGCGTGAAAGAGAAATTTGAAGGTTGTGTAAATAAATTGATACAATTTTCTTGAAAGAATTCAAGTCAAAGGCAGGAGGAAATATAGATGAAGGAAGGCTGTTCCAGAGTTTACCAGTGTAAGGGATGAAAGAATGAAGATGCTGGTTAACTCCTGCATAAGGGGTTTGGACAGTACTATAGGGATGAGCATGAGTAGAAAGTCGCGTACAGCGGGGCCGCGGGAGGAGGGGAGGCATGCAGTTATACTACTACCAGCTCAAACGTGCGGCAGTGACGTAGGCCTCTAGGGAATAAGCGGCAGTACAGCGTTGCCACGTTTTAACCACCTCTCTCTCTCTCTCTCTCTCTCTCTCTCTCTCTCTCTCTCTCTCTCTCTCTCTCTCTCTCTCTCTCTCTCTCTCTCTCTCTCTTAATTCCTCCCTCACACATTTCTTGCTTCCTCCTTCTCTCTCACTCGATGACGACCTTGAAATGTACAGCGTCTTAAGGCAGTCACTTAATAACAGCGACTCACTGATATTAGGATACTTTAACCTCCCCCATATCGACTGGGCGACACTGTCGGGTACAGAAGGCGAGTCACATAGAATGATCGAGTTTCTAGAAGAAAATTATCTAAGCCAAATGGTTTCTGAGCCAACTCGACAAAATAATATACTCGACCTTGTTATAACGACCCAAGATAACCTAGTCAGTAGTGTCACGGTAGGAGAACACCTCGGTTCTTGCGATCATAAATTAGTGCGCGTCGACATTAAAGCTCAATCATCAGTGACTGAAAATAAAGTAAAGGTGCCCAATTTCAAAAGAGCTAACTTCGTAGAAATCCGACAAAAACTAACAGAAATACAACTATCAGATGACGGCAACGTAGAGGAAGCCTGGCTAAGCCTTAAAAATCACTTACTCACTCAGCAGAACACATTCGTCCCCTTGTGCGAGAAGCGAATTAACACTAATAAAAGCCCACCGTGGTTTAATAGCGAAATTAAACAATCAGTCAATGAGAGAAAATTGTTTTACAGGTTAAAGAAAGAACAAAGAACGCCCGAAAACATTAGACTTTATAATGATGCCAGGCGACGAGTAAAAAGACTAGTAGGTCAGGCAAAGCGTAGATACGAAGAAAATATTGCAGCCAACTGTAAAAATAATCCGAAATCTTTCTTCAGTTACATAAACAACAGAAAGGCGATCAAAAGTGGTATTGGACCTTTAACAAACAGCGACGGTGCACTAGTGACTGACAGCCAACACATTGCAAACCTATTAAACAATTACTTTTCCTCGGTGTTTAATACTAACAGTCTTCCTCTCGCTACCACCAACACCAGTACTATTGTAAATCTCGAGCATGCATTGCCTAATTTTGAAATAACAACCGATGCAGTCCTTAAAGCTCTCCATTCACTTAAAACAAATAAAAGTCCTGGACCTGACAAAGTATATCCAACTCTGCTGAAAGAAACAAAGAGCGAAATACTCTCCTCCCTCACAACCGTATTCAATATGTCCTTGCGACAAGGCATCGTCCCTTCAGATTGGAAAAAGGCTAACGTGACACCGATTTTCAAGAAAGGAGACAAAAAAGTACCAGGTAATTACAGGCCCATTAGTCTAACTTCGGTTGTAGGTAAGCTACTTGAGGGCATAATTAGAGACAAAATTGTGAATTACCTTGAAAGCCACTCATTGATTGGGGACTCACAACATGGCTTCCGAAACAAAAGATCCTGCCTATCAAACCTATTAACCTTCTATAACGACCTCCTCACTGTTTATGACGTAACCAAATCACTGGACGTAGTCTATCTTGATTTCCAGAAAGCGTTTGATAAAGTCCCGCATCATAAATTACTTTACAAATTAAAGCAAATAGGTATTGACGGTCAAGTAAACCAATGGATCGCGAATTGGTTGAGCAACAGACAACAAATAGTAGTGATTGACGGATTTAACTCAGAGTGGGCGCCTGTCACTAGTGGCGTCCCTCAGGGCTCGGTCCTTGGCCCAGTGCTCTTCATTATTTACATCAACGACGTGGATGTTGGACTCAATAACCGCATTAGTAAATTTGCAGACGACACAAAGATTGGCAACTCGGTTCTCACTGACGAAGACAGGCAAAGCCTCCAAGAGGATTTGCACAAAATTTCAGCTTGGTCGGATAGATGGGAGATGCCCTTTAACGTAGACAAGTGCCAGGTCCTTCAAGTTGGAACGAGGAATAAGAAGTTCGAATACGAAATGCGCGGCGTTAAACTCAAAAGCGTTCAATGCGTCAAAGACTTGGTGGTCAAAATCGCGTCAAACCTCAAATTCTCACAGCAATGCATCGATGCAGCAAATAAAGCGAACAGAATGTTGGGCTTCATTAAAAGAAACTTTGTATTCAAGAATAAAGATGTAATACTCCTCTACAACAGTTTAGTCAGACCCCACTTGGAATATGCGGTACAGTTTTAGTCTCCCCACCATGCAAAGGATATTGCTAAATTAGAAGGTGTTCAGCGTCGGGCAACGAAAATGATCCCTTCCTTGCGCAACAAATCCTACGAAGAAAGGCTTTCTACCCTTAACATGTTCTCTCTTGAGAAACGTCGCCTCCGAGGAAAACTGATCGAATGTTTTAAAATACTTAATGGTTTCACGAATGTAGACAGATCAACATTGTTTATGATCGATGACACTTTGCGCACGAGGAACAATGGCGTAAAACTCAGATGTAGACAAGTAAATTCAGACTGCACCAAATTTTTCTTCACCAACGTTGTAGTGCGAGAATGGAATAAGCTTCCACCGTCAGTGGTCCAGTGTAACACGATTGACTCCTTCAAAAATAAGCTCGACCGTCACTTCCTTCAACTTAATATCAACTAGAGTAGAAATGCAACGTTTTGGAGTCTTCTGATTAATGTAAAATCACTTAGGTTTAAGGACAGACCACCAAGTCTGGACCATGGGGTCTGTGTGGTCTGATTTTCTATGTAAATCTATGTAAATATCTCTCTCTCTCTCTCTCTCTCTCTCTCTCTCTCTCTCTCTCTCTCTCTCTCTCTCTCTCTCTCTCTCTCTCTCTCTCTCTCTCTCTCTCTCTCTCTCTCTCTCTCTCTCTCTTATCTCCTCTCCCTCCTCCTTTCTTCCTGAATTTTTTCGAGTGTGGGGATTTCTTTTCTTGCGTAGAACTGCAAAACTGTTCTGTGCAGTACATCTTCATTAGTGTTATCAAAGAAGTCCATGATGGGTTTTGATCGCTGCCTTTTCTTGGGAGATGTAAACTTGGGAGCGCGATTCTCTACATTTTCTCTCGCTTCTTTGTTATTTTTTTCCACAGGTCTTTCGCTGACATGAGTTGCTACAGCTGTGCGACGAGTAACCTTTGACAGGGCTTCAAGAGTGCTTCCATTCTGCTTCTCCTGTTCAAAATACTGGCGGACATTGAAGATAACTTGTTTTGTTTGGCTATGTAGATGCTGGGGGAGTGTTGGTGGAGCAGCCATATCGATCGTGTCTGGTCAAGGACGCCGACTGACCTGAGTGGAGTCACCTGACCTCTCCACCTGTGTGGATGGCGGGCGTGTCTGGGTGTTGGCAAGGAGTGTTACCGCCGCGAGGATTTTAATGTTTTTTTTCATACCTATGTCAGCTTATTTTAACGTACACGATTTAATCTTAATATAATTGTGAAACCCCTTACCCATCCCAAAACGTAAGGGAAACTCAATAATAAGTATAGCATTTTTTAGCAACACTGTAAAATATGTATGCCACGTTTCTTTGTATGCTTACAAATATCTTATCCATAATAAGTTAACTGTTCTTCCATACGTTATAATACTAAGATTAAATGTGTATGCATATTTGCTGATCACATTTGCCATGGTTTTACTTAAATTAGAACATTTCTACATCGCGGGCTGGGAGACACGCGGCAAGGCTGTACAAGGGATCCCATACTCTTGCTCCGCCCACAACCGCGTGTTTAGTGTAGTAGCAGTATAGCAAGCTCAGAAGAGCAGTCAGCATGAAAATATCGATAGAAGATAGAAAGAGAGGCAACATGGCGGCGGACTTTAAGAGGTAGAAGACTTTCAGTATGAGGAGGAGAGCTGATGAGACGAAGAGCCTTAGCCTCCACTCTGTCCAGGAGAGCTGTGTGAATGAAGCCCCCCCACACATGAGATGCATACTCCATACAGTTTCTTATCTTGTTAACATTGACTGCATTATATTCTTAAGGGGGAGAGTCATTTTTACGGTCGTGTTCGAACATTTTGATCTCTTGTGGGCGTAATTTTTCGTCTAGACTAATGATTTTTTTACAGTTTAAACACTAGACTGTGAGGTACCCCTGATATAATTTTCATAAAAATTGAAGGATTTTTTTTTTTTAAGTTGTACACATGCTCAAAAAAATTATTATCCTTTATCTAAGATTTAACCCTCGGGCTTCGGCTATGGGAAAGCCGAGAAGTGCCCGAGAAACGGTAACCTTACACTGCATTTTGAGACTAAGAAAAGAGCATGGACCGTACATCAGAGTACTCCTCTCATGATCATAAAGCCGTTAAAAATATTTACTTATACTCAAACTCCATTCTTGTTGGGTGGTGTTTGTTACAAAATAAACAGTCTCGTGACACGTGGCATCTAGCCGAGAGTCACTTGTTGTCTACTTTAGAGGATTTGACAAGTGATTACTGTATGGATAGCTAATTCAGTCTGCCATGACCTTACAGCACTACCTATGACAAATAAGCCCACCTCAAGATCAATCACCCACCACAATGACCCAGTTCATGCATGGTGGGCTGCTCTATGCCACCACCGCCTACAATTAGCTCGAATTAGGTGTTTTGAGCCGAGCCCAAAACTGGGTCCGCCGTTTCAGCGGACCGACTCGCGGGAGCCCAAAAATGGGTCCACCGACGCTGCCGGGTTAAATGACACCCAAAGGAACAATACTACATATTATCATTTGTATATCGCAAATAATAAGTGCACAAAACAAAATCAATTCAAGCGGTAATTTTTTTTTCTGTAAAAACTATCGAAAAAAAAATCACAGATCCTACAAACCTCGACATTACCAAATCTCAATATGCAGTTTTGTAGATAATTATTTTCTGAGTATTATGCTGAAAAAAAAAATCGTCCAAATACTGGTCGAGATATATAATTCTTTACATTAAAATTTTTATTTTGAGAAAAACGCACTTTTATGTTTAGGTGACAATGTATGGTACAGAGATGTTTTCTAGCACAACACAACTGTCTCGTTCCTTATCTTACTCCTCTGGTAATGTTCAAGAGGTCAGATTTCCAAGGAAGCTCTTTCAGGTCATCTCAGGTCACTTCTACGGGGAGGGTGTGCTCACAATTGCTTTTCCTCTAAGTAGATTTAGGCACCTGGTCCCCTTTTGTCTCTTATAATACATGTAGGAATGCACAATGTATTCTAAAAGACAAAATATCAATCCCTCAGAGGGGAGGGTATCATTGGGCGCCACCCAACTCATTCATTGTCGCCAGGTTTATGCATCAAAGCCACCTGCCTGATAATCTGCAGACTCGCGGCTTTTTCTTTCATATCTCTTTTTTTTTGGTTGGTGTGGAGAAATCCTGGCTTTATCCATTTGTTTTCTTGTTATTGTCGCCTCAGGAGTTGAAGGGAAGCCTATATAGGCAATGTATCTATTTGCCTCATATCCCAAGTTGTGCTCAAGTATTATGAGCCGAGACATAAATCTTACCCTTTTTAGGCCAGCAAACTTTGCTTTATTTTGATGTAGCCACAGCTTTCCGCTTCCCCATAGTGTCTGAAAATCCACTGGAAGACGGTATAAGCAGGCCAAGGCGAAATGCACGTGTGAGGGCGGAGCGTGTGTACCCTCCCGCGCCACAAAATCAATACTCTGCCTCCCCGCTACTCACTCACTCTTCTCGCGTGGAGATGTGGAGAGACTATCATACAGTACCATAATTACATATAATCACGAAAAAAATCGGAAAAAGAGGATGCAAATTGAAGATACACAAAGAGAAGTGACAGTATATGTTTAAATCCCCCGTGCGTAGGGTAGTAGGTATTTAATTAAAGGCCACCATGACGCTCTAACGCTTGGCAGTGCGGCGCAGTACCTCCGCACGAGCCGCGCAAGTTCATATGGAAATTTTCAAAAAAATGATTTTTTCAACCGTAAAAATGACTTTCCACCTTAAGTCTATCCTCATCTAGCAAGTTTCTCACCCCGTGGATATTTTTTTTTTGTGCCTCCATGGTCTAGTGGTGCGTGCCTAACAATGACTCCGCGGCCCTGGGTTCGAATCCCAACCTGGGCAGTCAGCGTGGAGCTCACCCAGCTGGTCATCTTCCATTTTGGGCTGGTGGATAAATGGGAACCTGGGGAAGCCCGGGGAAGGTACACTGTGGTAACCCGGATGTCACGCTGACCCTGTCCCGGGGTGATGGGCTCTTCCCACCAATGGCTCAAGGGCCAATGTTACGGAGATGAGCACTGCGGCCATGCTCAGCTACAGCATATGCCCTCATCTTTACTCTTTTGGATGGTTCCAGCCAATTGGTGGCGCAGGCAACTGTTTTATATTGCCGCCATCTTGCTTGACTAATCCCCCCCTCCCGAACTTCACTTGATCCTCTTTAGAGAGTTTCGTTGGAGTCTGGGTTGATGGGCAATCATGAGGGCAGCATGTGGGTAGTCTTGGGCCCCTCCAAACACTCAAATGAACTAAAGAAAACCTATTAAAAGGGACAAAAATCACCAACTATAGGAAGTGGCAGTCAAGGAAATACTTGAAACATTTGCCCGTTTTTCAAAGAATTACTTCACATACATACATGGATCATCCACAGCCTTTTCTGATACTTCCATTTGAAGCTACTGTCATGTTTCTTTGTGCAACATCCGTGAGGACATGTCCAAAACATGACATGATCTGGTTAGACTGTTAAGAGAGTAGACAGAGTTGTGCTGGCCAGTGGCTGGCTGGCTGCGGCTGGTCAGTCTCAGGACCGGCTCAAACAGCCAGCCGGGTTACTCATAAAGATGGAATATAATACAAGAATACTCCAACAAGTGTTGCAAACTAATGTAGAGAATATTGAGGTTTACATTCATTTAATTATTTTCATTTATAAAAAAAGAAATTACAAAATTCGATATAAATAAAAAAATCTGATTTAAATAAAAAAATCCGTTTTTTTATTTTAAAAAATATTTATAAAATCAACAACCCTGGAGAAGAGGGAGGGCGAGGGAAAGGGGAAGAGAGTGAATACATGAGTGAATAAGTTTGGATAATATCGTTTAGAATAGTTTAATTATCATGTAATAGTTTATGATATAGTTCATAATTCTCTCTCTCTCTCTCTCTCTCTCTCTCTCTCTCTCTCTCTCTCTCTCTCTCTCTCTCTCTCTCTCTCTCTCTCTCTCTCTCTCTCTCTCTCTCTCTCTCTCTCTCTCTCTCTCTCTCTCTCTCTCTCTCTCTCTCTCTCTCTCTCTCTCACTTTCCCTCTCTCAATCCTCCTCCTACTCCTCTTTCTCCTCCTCCTCCTCCTCCTACTACTACTACTACTACTACTACTACTACTACTATTACTACTACTTTTCATATTTCACGGCTTTCCAGTCATTTATTCCTACAAGCTTCATTGATACCTATTACTAACGTGTGTTTCGTATTCTCGTATTCCTGGTTCATGTTCAAATTTTTCAACTAATTCCTAATGTATATCTTGCAAATTTCACGGATTTCAGTCTCCTCCTATTCCAACCTATTCACTTCCTTTTCAATTATTATTACTGATGTCTGTTTCGTTTCCTCGTATTCCAGGTTCGGTTCCAATTGTTCCAGTAATTCCTGATGTATCTTGCATAGGTCACGGTATTCCAAGCTTTCTCACATCTCCATTCCTACTTTACTCAGCGTCTCGCCATTCCGTTCAACAAGCATCATTGCTTCCTATTCCTCTTGATTCCTACATTCCAGGTTCATCTTCCAGTTGTGTCACGGTATTCCAAACTTCTATTCCTGCTAACGTTCTGCCTTTCCTTTCCCACTCCCGCCCAACCACCTGTTCCTATTCCTATTCCTCCCTCTCTGCAGCGTCGTTTCATATTCCCGTTCCCACTTTGCTGTGTTGTTTTATTCCTTTTGCCTTGATGGGGGAGGAGGGAGTGTGTGTGTGTGTGTGTGTGTGTGTGTGTGTGTGTGTGTATGTTCCTAGTTAAAGTTTGCTTTTTTCTTTGTTGTGGTCTCTCTCTCTCTCTCTCTCTCTCTCTCTCTCTCTCTCTCTCTCTCTCTCTCTCTCTCTCTCTCTCTCTCTCTCTCTCTCTCTCTCTCTCTCTCTCTCTCTCTCTCTCTCTCTCTCTCTGCGCTTATGTTTGTATGTTACTTAACCCATTAACTGCCAAGGTTCCCATATGGGAACACACATTAATGTGATGAATAATGAAACGTGCTTGTTGGGGGATAGCATTCCTTCTCATGTTTGAACAGGTTCACTTTGCACCAGTCATCACGCATCAACCTGTCAGGCTGCCTCTGTGTGTGCTCAGTGGGAAACTGAACTTCATAGATTTCACACCTACCTCGGAGCTCTGTAACAAAAGCGCCAGCTTTTGACGGTGGGGACGCCAAATAACACAACACCGGTTCAGGTGTTTCTAGTATTACCGTCCATAGGTACGTGTCAACTTGTGGTTTTCAGGTTTTGTAAGTTTTCTAAAATACAGATAATGAAAATTTGAATTCATCTATGTTTTTTTTTTATTTGAAATATCAATATAGTATCGTTTTCGCCTTTTTTTTTATTTTTTTACGTCGCAGCCTATTGCACCGGTAGGCTTCTTCCCGGTGGGGCCTGATGGTCGGCCCAAGACTTCTTCCCGGTGGGGCCTGATGGTCGGCCCAAGGCTTCTTCCCGGTGGGGCCTGATGGTCGGCCCAAGGCTTCTTCCCGGTGGGGCCTGATGGTCGGCCCAGCCCGTTCTGGCGCAGGCGAGTGTTTATAGTGGCGCCATCTTGCATTGGCTCATGCTGCCCCCCCGGAACTCGTTCTTGATTCGCTTGGACGGCTTCCTCTAGAGTCCTTGTTGATGGGTGGTCTTCAGGACAGCATGTGGGTAGATTTGAGCCACTCGGCGGTGATTGAAAAATCCGAGGTGGTAGCGTGGGGATTCGAACCCGCGTCGTCCATCACGCGGTGAATGTGGGCCCAGCACGCTACCAGTTCAGCCACCGCCTGTCGGACTTATCGCTAGCTATTATCGGAATTGTGGATTTATATCGGTATTGGTTATCGGTTATCGCCTATATTTGTGTCTCCAGTTAACGAATATCGGTTATCACCGATAAGGTTTTCCATTATCAGTTATCGGTTATCCGGAATAAGGTTTTCTGTTATCGTGCCCAGCTATCCTCCTCCCTTCTCCATTGTTGTTTACTTGCAACAATAAACTATCAATCAATCTCTTTATTACTCTCCTCGATCCCCTCTCCCCTTCCTCTTTCTCCTATCCTCATCACCACATAACACCCTCCTTTACCTCCTCTTTGATATGTTCTCTAATGTCTTACTTATTCTCTTTCTTTATCCCCCTTTTTTACTCTCTCTCTCTCTCTCTCTCTCTCTCTCTCTCTCTCTCTCTCTCTCTCTCTCTCTCTCTCTCTCTCTCTCTCTCTCTCTCTCTCTCTCTCTCTCTCTCTCTCTCTCTCTCTCTCTCTGACAGCCAACACATTGCAAACCTCTTAAACAATTACTTTTCCTCGGTGTTTAATACTAACAGTCTTCTTCTCGCTACCAACAACACCAGTACTATTGTAAATCTCGAGCATGCACTGCCTAATTTTGAAATAACAACCGATGAAGTCCTTAAAGCTCTCCATTCACTTAAAACAAATAAAAGTCCCGGACCCGACAAAGTATATCCTATACTGCTTAAAGAAACAAAGAGCGAAATACTCTCCTCCCTCACTACCGTATTCAATATGTCCTTGCGACAAGGCATCGTCCCTTCGGATTGGAAAAAGGCTAACGTGACACCGATTTTTAAGAAAGGAGACAAGAAAATACCAGGTAACTACCGACCCATTAGTCTAACTTCAATTGTAGGTAAGCTACTCGAGAGCATAATTAGAGACAAAATTGTGAGTTACCTCGAAAGCCACTCATTAATTGGGGATTCACAACATGGCTTCCGTAACAAAAGATCCTGCCTGTCAAACCTACTGACCTTTTATAACGATCTCTTCTCAATTTATGACGTAACCAAATCAGTGGACGTAGTCTATCTTGATTTCCAGAAAGCGTTTGATAAAGTCCCGCATCATAAATTACTTTATAAATTAAAGCAAATAGGCATTGACGGTCAAGTAAACCAATGGATCGCATCATCGCGAATTGGTTGAGCAACAGACAACAAAGAGTTGTTATTGACGGATTTAACTCAGAGTGGGCGCCGGTCACTAGTGGCGTCCCTCAGGGCTCGGTTCTTAGCCCAGTGCTCTTCATTATTTACATCAACGACGTGGATGTTGGACTCAATAATCGCATTAGTAAATTTGCAGACGACACAAAGATTGGTAACTCGATTCTCACTGACGAAGACAGACAAAGCCTCCAAGAGGATTTGCACAAAATTTCAGCTTGGTCGGATAGATGGGAGATGCCCTTTAACGTAGACAAGTGAAAGGTCCTTCAAGTTGGAACAAAAAATAAGAAGTTCGATTACGAAATACGCGGCGTTAAACTCACAAGCGTTCAATGCGTTAAGGACCTGGGGATTAAAATCGCGTCAAACCTCAAATTCTCACAGCAATGCATCGATGCAGCAAATAAAGCGAACAGAATGTTGGGCTTCATTAAAAGAAACTTTTTATTCAAGAATAAAGGTGTAATACTTCCGCTCTACAATAGTTTAGTCAGACCCCACTTGGAATATGCGGTACAGTTTTGGTCTCCCCAGCATGCAAAGGACATTGTTAAACTAGAAGGTGTTCAGCGTCAAGCAACAAAAATGATCCCTTCCTTGCGCAACAAATCCTACGAAGAAAGGCTTTCCACCCTTAACATGTTCTCTCTTGAGAAACGTCGCCTCTGAGGAAAACTGATCGAATGTTTTAAAATACTTAATGGTTTCACGAATGTAGACAGAACAAAACTGTTTATGATCGATGACACTTTGCGAACGAGGAGCAATGGCACAAAACTCAAATGTAGACAAGTAAATTCAGACTGCACCAAATTTTTCTTCACCAACGTTGTAGTGCGAGAATGGAATAAGCTCCCACCATCAGTGGTCCAGTGTAACACGATTGACTCCTTTAAAGACAAGCTCGACCGTCACTTCCTTGAACTTAATATTAACTAGAGTAGAAAAGCAACGTTTTGGAGCCATCTGATTAGTGTAGATTCACTTAGGTGGACAGACCACCTAGTCTGAACCATGGGGTCTGTGTGGTCTGATTTTCTATGTAAATCTATGTAAATTCTCTCTCTCTCTCTCTCTCTCTCTCTCTCTCTCTCTCTCTCTCTCTCTCTCTCTCTCTCTCTCTCTCTCTCTCTCTCTCTCTCTCTCTCTCTCTCTCTCTCTCTCTCTCTCTCTTCTAAACATCGTTCAGCAGGCGCCGTTGCAAAGACAAAGGCAAGAACAACATCATCATCATCATCATCAGGACTATGCCGCCCTACATGTAAACAAACAGAGTGGTGTGTGGCTTTAACCAGTCTCCGTATTCACAGGCCAACCCTAGAGGACCTGCTGGGCAGCGACGCCCTCAGCCCCAACACTGCCTTCCACGCCCTCAAGTGCACGAAAACCTTCCTGCAGAAGTCGGGGCAACTCGACAGGATCTAACTCCCTCCCAGGTGACAGGACGGCCAACACAACCAACGACTCCTGATAACAACTACCACTGACGGGGCTCTGGAGCCTGTGGGCCCACAGCCTAACTAGCCCCATAAAACACCCACGAAGAAGAAGAAGTGGTGTGTGGCTGGCCGCGTGGTCTGTGACACCCTCATCCCCACCCTGGCCAGGGCGCGGCGCCCCACACAGCAGAACACTTCCTGCCACGACTCCACTCAGGGCCACACACCAGCCCCAGCCAGGCTCCACACCCTCAGGTCAACCTGTGACACCCTCAGCCCCACTCTGCCTGCCAGGCCCTCAAGTGTACACAGACCTTCGTGGAGGAGGAGAGAGAGAGAGGGAGTGGGTGGGTGCACTTCTAGAGTTTTATCTGTAGATGGAATGGAGGAGAGGGAAAGAGAGAGTGTGGAGTGCACTTCTAGAGTTTACCTTTTAGATGGAATGGAGTAAAGGGAGAGAACAAGGTCATGTATAAGGTGACATGTCTCAAGAGAGTGCAGGGAGATCTGATAAAAGTATTCAAATAGGTCAAGGGTTACAACAAAGGCGATATAAGTAAAGTACTGAGAATTAGCCAGCAGGATAGAACATGCAGTAATGGATTTAAATAAGTAAAGTATAGATTTAGGAGGGAAATAGGCAAGCATTGGTTTAGTAATAGGGTGATGGGGGAATGGAATAGACTCAGCAATCACATAGTGAGTGCAGGGAAGATAGCTTGTTTTAAGAGTAGACTGGATAGCTACATGGACGAGGATGACAGGTGGTAGTGTAGTGCGGCGACTAAGCCGGTCGAATGAGAGTCAAAGCAAAATTCAGAATGGCTATCAAAGGATTCGTTGGAGAAGACGACTGATGAGAGAGATGTGGGTACAGTAATGTAGCAGTGTACACCTGTACCAAAGGTAAACAAGGATCAAGCCTCTACGACGCAGTGTTGATTTCAGTAAATTGGAAGCCACACCACCCGCTTTGGAAGCCACGGAACGAATATGGTCATGAAATTTCAGTTCAGTATCAAACATTACCCCTAAATCTCTGCTCAGAGTGGTAAATGGGATAGGAATATCACCAACGAAGTACTGGTCGAAAAGGCCGGCAGGAGGGAGATCTCTGCCAAATCTCAAAGCCACACATTTGTCTGGGTGGAGGTTAAGACCCCATGATTTTGCCATTCCATTCAGTACATCAATATCTTGCCGGAAAGTAGCTATACAGTTGATTGTGAAGGAAATATTATTACTCTGAACCTTCATATAAATTTTCAAGTCATCAGCAAAGATCTTATATTGGCAGCTAAGTGATGACACCAGGTGGTTAATGTAAATAAGAAAAAGAACGGGACCCAGGACTGAACCTTGCAGAACACCACTTAACACACTTTTGCAGGTACTAGAATAACCGTCAACAACAACTGACATTTTCCTGCCGGTAAGAAGGTTATGAATCCAAGACAATATGTTACTAGAAATACCCAAGTGATGTAACTTTGTGATCAAAATGGAATGGCAAACTGTGTCGAAAGCTTTTGAGAAATCAAGTAAGATTAGGTCAACTGTACCTCCTGCATCAACACTTTGACTAATTTCATCATAAGTCAAGAGTAACTGATCCTTGACACTCCTTCCTGCTCTGAAGCCAAACTGGGCATCAGACAAAATTAAATTATTATCCAAGTAAAGATTAAGTTGTTTCACAATAATTATTTCAAGCATCTTGCAGCATATAGATGTTAGACTCACAGGACGGTAATTCAAAGGGTCTGAGTGCAAACCTTTCCTAAATATAGGGACTATGTTAGAACTTTTCCATGCTGAGGGCACTTGTCCAGTATTTAATGATCTTGTAAAACTAAGATGTAAGGGTAAGCCAGATGATTTTTACAAGATTTCAGAACCAGTGGATGAATGCCATCAGGACCCATACTAGTGTTATTATCCAAATTGTCAATAGCCAACTTAACTCTTTCCAGAGATGGCAGAATAAAAGAAAACTGAGTATTAGACATCTGGTGGGCTGCAGGAAGGGTTGGGGGCGAGGCTGTGTATATATGGCTAAAAGTGTTTGCAAGACACTCCGCCATGCCACTGGGATCACTAACTGTAGACCCGGTACGTATATGTCATTTCAGAGGTCAAAAAGAAATTGAGTTCTTGGTATTAATTCGGCCTCATCAGCACCACTATCTTAGCTTGCAATCTCCTACTCATGTTTTTACTCCCATTTTCTGTTGCCAAGTCAGGTCATCATATCCTTTCAGAGCCAAAGAAGAGGTATGGTGTTGGTTATATCTCTGCACCCCGGCATCACTACCCAGGCTTGCATTCTTTGCCCATGTGTGTTGGACTCATCCTTGTCCTCTACCAAATCACATCAGGTGTATATATTCTTTCAGAGACTCGTCTGGAGCCCAGGAAGAAGCTTGTGTCTGAGTACGAGTCGCTGATGGAAGTGGCGGCGCTGTCAGCCAGAGTCCAGCTGGCCACCTCTCCGGGCCCATAGTCGTGGGGGGCATCTTGGCGGAGAGTACTGTAGTGTTCATGGAGCTCCTGGCTCAAATTACAAGCAAAAGGTGTCTCAGTTACTGCCTCAAATTAGAGTATTATGGAAGATGAATTATGATGACTTACATGTCTCCAATAAGTTTATAAATTCCTGCTGTATATAAATGCATCACCGTATCTTCTGGTCTGGTTTCAGTACTTGAAGGGCGGGAACTTCAGGCTGCTGAGTACCCCCTTGGCCGAGGGAGGGGACCAGGCCTTCCTCACACCTACTTTACTCAGGTGAGGTTGGTGGAGGTTGAGTTTAATGAGTCATTAGCTTGTCCTTACACTTCTTAAAGGTAGAGGTGGGTGCCTGTGGCATGGGTGTGGTGCTCATCTGCAAACCATTGGCCCTTTGAGCCTGTGTTGGGGAAGAAACACTCACACTGGGGCAGGCCAGGGGGAGTCCTGGGAATGCCACACTGTACCTTCCCCTGGTTTACTCAGCTGCTTGTTTATGGACCCTCCTCAAGGGGAGGATGAACAGCTGGGTGAGCTGCACGCCCTGCACAGGCTGGGATTCAAACCCTGGCCCGTGCAGTCATGGCCAGGCATGGTGACCATTGATCCACTTCTTTTACTGTCCCTCAAGTTATTTTTCCTGACTGTTAACTCTAGCCAGCAAGGTTGGTGGCTTTGGAGGTCAAGTTCATCATTGTTGTTGTGTGACTTTACAGGAGATTGTCACAGGCAGAACATAACTATAAGTGTCTGCAAAAGCATGATGACTTGTAAAAGGAAACAGAAGCCAGAATTGCAGTTTTAACGTTATATTCCTCCTCTATGCAGGTCAACCACAAGAGTCTGGACTTCCAGATCAAGTACGGGTCCAGCCTGCAGCACCTCCACAGGGTAGTGAGCCAGCTGGAGGCCCACCTGGAGCAGTCTGGCAGCCTCAGCACCCTGCTGGCCCTCGTGGAGCAGCTCACCTACAGGCTGGGCCAGCTGGCGCCAGGGCAGGCCGAGGAGGCACACCCACCGGCGCTGGAGTCACACACAGACACACTGACCAGCAAGCAGCAGTTGATCTCAAAAACCTTGGGTAAAGTCTTGAAATGGTGTTGAGTTATTGTCTTGCTGTTTGGGGGTTCAGGAGGCTTGGCTTGCCAAGGGGAAAAAATTAAAAAGTGCTTACCTCTCTGATCCTTGAAACCTGATGCCATCACAGTGGCAGGGAAGGCATGGCTCATCTCCAAAACTTTAGGCACGGTTAGGGTAGTGATTGTCCTGCTGTTTGGGTGACTTAGGAGGCTGGACAAGGGAAAGGGAAGGCACGGTTAGGGTAGTGATTGTCCTGCTGTTTGGGTGACTTAGGAGGCTGGACAAGGGAAAGGGAAGGCATGGTTAGGGTAGTGATTGTCCTGCTGTTTGGGTGACTTAGGAGGCTGGACAAGGGAAAGGGAAGGCATGGTTAGGGTAGTGATTGTCCTGCTGTTTGGGTGACTTAGGAGGCTGGACAAGGGAAAGGGAAGGCATGGTTAGGGTAGTGATTGTCCTGCTGTTTGGGTGACTTAGGAGGCTGGACAAGGGAAAGGGAAGGCATGGTTAGGGTAGTGATTGTCCTGCTGTTTGGGTGACTTAGGAGGCTGGACAAGGGAAAGGGAAGGCATGGTTAGGGTAGTGATTGTCCTGCTGTTTGGGTGACTTAGGAGGCTGGACAAGGGAAAGGGAAGGCATGGTTAGGGTAGTGATTGTCCTGCTGTTTGGGTGACTTAGGAGGCTGGACAAGGGAAAGGGAAGGCATGGTTAGGGTAGTGATTGTCCTGCTGCTTGGGTGACTTAGGAGGCTGGACAAGGGAAAGGGAAGGCATGGTTAGGGTAGTGATTGTCCTGCTGCTTGGGTGACTTAGGAGGCTGGACAAGAGAAAAGAATGCAATCAAATGGTCACAACTTTTTAACCCTTTAAATTGGGCACAGGCAGAGAGACGCTGGGTGTGGGTGGAGCAGCTGGATACATGGACCTTGCTGGGTGTGTGAGTGCCTCCCAAAAGAAGAGTTCCCAGCGCCACGGCTCCCAAGACCTCCACCAAGCTGATCATTGGACACAGGTCGCGGCAGGTGGCAAAAGTGGGCGTGGCTGGCGAGTAGTGCAGACTTTGGTGAGTAGTGCGGCTTTGTAGTGATTCTTTTTATCCATGTATTTATTTATTTATTTATGTTTGGAGCAGGTTTTATAATAATTCCTTCTTCTTTTCTCTTTATTTTTCTTTTTCTCATTTTCTCCCTGTAATGGTTTCTCTGTGTTCCTTTTTTTCTGGACTAGGTTTTATATTGTTGTAAGATTAGGTGTTGTTAGAGGAAGTGTTGTTAGGTGTTAATAGGTTTAGATGAGAGTATTAGTCTTGTTTTCTTTATCTTTTTCTCCCTTCTCCTCCTCCTAGTTGTAGTGATTCTTTTTCTTTGCTTTCTCTTTTTCTTTTTTCTATTTCCTCCTCCTTCCCCTTCTCTTTGTTCTTCCTCCATTCCTCTTCCTGTATATACAGTGATGCATGCTTTCTTTTTCTGTGTGTCTCTAAACACGTCCACTGTTCATCTCAGTAAACAAGTCTGTCTCTAACTCAGGGACTACTTGTGTATATGTACACTTCATGCATGTTGTCTTTGTATTGATAAACAAGTCTTGCTTTGTAAACTGAAGGAGGGCTGTTTATCATAGTATACAAGCCTGCTTCAACTTATGCATATGCACTCAACCTGACATGCACTTATCTCCTAGACTATTGTTGCTACATTTGCCACAAAACCTTTCCTCTCTGGGAGTTCTGGTAAACCTGCCTCTTACAACAATGGGTAATCCTAGACTATTGTAACTTACTATGGGTAATCCTAGACTATTGTAACTTGCTATGAGTAATCCTAGACTATTGTTACCACATTTGCCACAAAACTTCTCCTCTCTGGGGGTTCTGGTAAACCTGCCCATTGCAATGGGTAATCTGTGGTTATTAGTTCTAAATTTACAAAGACTTATTCTGTACAGCTTTGGTAACCTTATAAAGTAGCTTTGAAAAGAGAACCTGTCCTTATAAGTCACATAAGTACTGCATGATGATTTACTGTTGAATGCCACTCCGAGATCCAGTGATCCTTAACATTCCTCTGGAAAGCAAGTTTCAAGCAGTGTGTTGTGAACCTCTTGTTCCAGACACATCCCCGACATACTCAGCTGAGTTGTTCAACAGTGATTTTATACTTCATCCTTGGTGATTTGTAACTATTTTCATTATGCATTTTAAAAAGACTGATACATTACATAACAGTTTCTCTTGTTTACCGGAAATTATCCTTGAGTCTACCAAAGCCGTGTCATACTATCTCTTTGCTCTTAAAACTGCCCATAGAAATACTACTAACACAACCTCTACCAAAGCCTTGTCAAACTATCTCTTTGCTCTTAAAACTGCCCATGGAAATACTAACACAAACTCTACCAAAGCCTTTTCAAACTATCTCTTTGCTCTTAAAACTGACCATGGAAATACTAACACAAACTCTACCAAAGCCGTGTCAAACCATCTCTTTGCTCTTTAAACTGCCCATGGAAATACTACTAACACAACCTCTACCAAAGCCGTGTCATGCTATCACTTGGCTCATAACACTGCCCATGGAAATACTACTAACACAAACTCTACCAAAGCCATGTCATGCTATCACTTGGCTCATAACACTGCCCATGGAAATACTACTAACACAAACTCTACCAAAGCCATGTCAAGCTATCACTTTGCTCTTAAAACTGCCCATGGAAATACTACTAAGACAACCTCTACCAAAGCCTTTTCAAGCTATCACTTTGCTCTTAAAACTGCCCATGGAAATACTACTAACACAACCTCTACCAAAGCCTTGTCAAGCTATCACTTGGCTCATAAAACTGCCCATGGAAATATTACTACTAATACAACCTCTACCAAAGCCCTGTCAAATTATAACTAGCCTCATAACACCACCCATGGATGTACCCAGAGAGTCTTATTCATTGTTGGTGTGTGAGCCCTGAACTCTGAGGATATTGACCCAGGCCTTGGGATCAGTCCCAGCAATGTCAGTCAGCCAGGCACTGTTCCCTGCAGGCTTCCCATGAACCTCTGCTGTGGGTCAATGGCCACACCCAACACACTGATTATCCCTGTCAGTAATAGCAAACAGACCCCAAAAAGTGATGGAAATGAACTCTATGGAATGTAAGGAAGGCAGAAAACAGTTTAAAAGCTGACATTGTTTTTTGAGCTGGTAATAGTTGGCATTTCTTCGTGAGGGAGAGCTGGCAATACTATTTTTCATGCCCAAGGAAAGGCTTAGGTAGTCTTACGCTTGACAAATTAAACGGATCAATGAACACTTACTCTGACCTCTGCCGTGTGCATAACTAAACTCAATCCTCCCTGTCATCCCTGCCCTGTTGTGCCGTGTCCTCTGCTGCCCCGCGTCGCCCCGCCAGTGCCCCATCAGGACGTCATTGTCTCCAGTCGTGTGGTCCAGCGAGTCACCGCTCTACCGCACGACAGTGACCCCAAGGAAGTCCCGGTTAGTCAGTCCGTCTGTCAGTGAGGGACATAACCCCTGCCTGAGCTAACCCATCGCTGAGTCAGGCATTCATTATTTGTGTTATTTCAAGCCATAAGAGTAGCCTAGCATATGATGAGGAGGAGGCATCCATCAGTCTACTCATGCATTATCTCAAGAGCATAACGTAACATAAGATAATAAGGAGTCTGCAAGAGGCTGATAGGCCAATACAAGGCAGCTCCTCACTATCCATGAACTCATCTAACCTCTTCTTGAATGTATCTTGTGTTGGCACCCACCACATGACTGCCAGGTGTGTTCCACTCATCCACCACTCTGTCAGTAAATCATTTCTTTCCTGTGTCCTGAATTTATCTTACTTGAACCCATTGCTACGTGTCCTACCCGGCCCTCACACCACCAAAGTCTTATTAACACCCCTTATTAATTAAAGCCCTTCATACATTTGTAAACCTCCGTCAAGTCTCCTCACACCCTTCGCTTTTCTAGAGAATGCAGGTTTAAATGTTTAGGTCTGTCCTCATATGGCAAGTTTCTCACCCCTAAAGATGTATTGTAGAGGATTGTAACCCTTTCCCATATACAAACACAGGTAAACATACACACATTGACCCTTCCTGACCTGTCGTAACCCTCCACAGGTCCACAGCAGGGATGTGGCCACCCCTGGCCACAGCCCCAAGTGTTCCCTGGTGGGCCATACTCACTGAGCTCCTCCTCCTCCTCCTCACCCTGCTGCCGTGGAAGGTGAGGGAGAGAGAGAGGGACCTTGATCACTGTCTTCAACACCAATAATCATAATCTATTTACCAATGAGCTACATGAAATAAACCAGGAGGAACTACTAAATCTAGAAAATTCAAATGATAATTTTAATCTTTTCTATGAAAGAGTTTATGAATGTTACAATAAAAGTTTCCCTATTAAAACAAAATATGTAACTACAAAAAGACTTCATAAGGCTTGGCTTACAGGCAGAATACTTAAATCTATCAAACATAAATGTAACTTGTTTAAAATGTATAAACTTGGAACAGTTTCTTATGAGACCTTTAAACAATATAGAAATTACCTTACTCAGAATATTAGGGTTGCCAAAATGAACTATTATTTCCAAATATTTACAAATTTTTGCAGAAATACCAAAAAGATTTGTCAAACAGTCAATGAATTAAAAGGTAATACATACAAAGCAAACAATATCAAGTCATTGCAGTATAATAATTCAGTATTAAGTGATCCGTCAGATATATCGGAAGCCTTCAATAGATACTCGAAAGACTATCTTAAAGGTAACTTTCCAAATTCTATGATGTGCCCTATTGTTACCACCTTTGATTTGGCTACAGTAATTAAGTCATTAAACAATAAAAAATCAGGCATTAATGATATATCACCCTCTTATATTAAAAGAAACTCTCATTTCATTTCAATCCCTTTGGCTATACTTTTTAATCAATCTGTTACAACTGGAACTTTTCCATCTCTGTTGAAGACTGCAAAAATTACACCTATCCACAAGTCTGGTCCCGATGATGACCCTAAAAATTATAGACCAATATCTCAACTTACAATTTTCTCTAAAATATTTGAAACTTTAACTAAGAATATCTTAAACCCTTCTCAGTATGGTTTTAGGTGGAACTGCAGCACTTTTACAGCCTTAAATGTATTTTCTAATGATGTACTTTCTGCAATTGACAAAAACTCCATGTCTTATCCATATTTATAGATTTTGCTAAAGCCTTTGATACAGTACACCATAACATTCTTATTAACAAAATGTACCACTATGGGATCAGAGGCCCAATACTCTCTTGGTTCAAGGATTACCTAACAGATAGACATCAATGTACTGTATTTAGCAGCGAAAAATCATCTACTACCACTGTAAAACTTGGTGTACCTCAAGGAAGCATTCTAGGCCCAATTTTGTTTCTAATATACATCAATGATATATCAAATCTTTTCTTTAAAGCTAAAAGTATATTGTTTGCCGATGACACGACACTCTACTTAACAGGTCCGAACCAAGATCAACTTGTACTAAATGCAAATCATGAACTCGAAAAACTATACCAATGGTGTCTATGTAACAGACTTACAATTAATACAAAGAAAACTTGCTTTATGCTATTCACTACTAAAAAAGCGTCTAACTTGATTAATTTAAAAATCAATAATGAAATAATTTATAAAATGGATAGAGTGAGATTTCTTGGTGTAGATTATGATGATTCATTATCATTTAAATATCACATACATAACCTTACACTGAAAATATCAAGACACATTGCTTTACTTTATCAAGTAAAGGATCTCATGCCTCAAAATGTATTAAAGTCAATATACTGTGCACACATTTATTCACTAATTACCTACTGCAACCCCATTTGGTGTACAACATACACCACCTATTTAACCCCCTAAGATTGCAGCTCCAAAAAATTGTAAGAATTATTACTAACAGCAACTATTAAGCACACACTAGTCCACTCTTCAAGGAAACCAAAATTCTAAAACTGGATGATATAACTAAACTGGAAATAGCTACACTCATGTACAAAAATAAGAATGAAATGCGTGACCTCCTCCCATCTCATGATTAAGTATCCGTCACCGCGACAATCTGATCTTTCCTGTTCATCGTCTTTCAAAACTCCAACATTCAACTACTTATTTGGGTCCTGTAATTTGGAATTCTATCCCCACACAAATTCAAGAAGCTCCTTCCCTCAACACATTCAAAAGCCGATCAAAAACTAATATTATAATGACCTATTAACTAATTCACTTTTTCCTTATAAATGTGCATATGTGTATGTACTTTAAAATATTATGTTAATCAATTAATGCAACATATGTGCAATTTACTTATGTATATGAATGGGTGTATGCGTGTGTATGTGCGCATGTGTATGTGTGCGCATATGTATATGTGTATGCGTGTGTGTGTGTGTATGAGTATATATAGGTCTGTGTGTGTGCATGTATGTATGTATGTACGCGTTTATTCTATTGTGTTATCTCGCATGCTCAATATATGATTCTATTACTTTAACATTATGTAAAGTTATCATAATCATTTCATCTTTTCTACAATTATTATTAATGTTGTCACAGCCACTAATTTTCAAATAAATTATATATTTCTTGCCTAAAAAGCTATGCTTTAGACAGGCTAAAGCTTAAAGCTCTGTCCATATATATATATGAATATAACATATATAATTTTGTATAACTAATAGCTATAAATAAATGTTTCAAATGTTTCTCTCTCTCTCTCTCTCTCTCTCTCTCTCTCTCTCTCTCTCTCTCTCTCTCTCTCTCTCTCTCTCTCTCTCTCTCTCTCTCTCTCTCTCTCTCTCTCTCTCTCTCTCTCTCTCTCTCTCTCTCTCTCTCTCTCTCTCTCTCTCTCTCTCTCACTCACTCACTCTCAGGACATGAATGAACCCTCAAACCTCTGGTCCAGGAGTCACCACGGCTGTCAGCAGAACAACTTGGAGCGTCCGCCCTTCCTGCCGCCAGTGGTCAGAGACTCTCTCTTCTGCCACACAGTCTGCATGTCGGCAAGGCACTACATCGGACTCCACTACAACCTCCACAACCTCTACGGACTGTCAGAGACGAGTGCCACCAACGCGTAAGTCTATGATGCTCAGAGTTTTAGGTGCAGGGAGGGATATGCTCACAGTAAGTTTGTGGTATGCATTCAGTATGGGCACAGTACATTAGTGATGTGCTTGCAGCAGAGCTGGGCACTTCCAATCATCAGTCCGATCTTCCGATCTGATCGGAACAGCAATTGGCGATCGGAATGCAAAGATTGGATCATCTTTGTAAAAGGTAATCGGACTGTGGAGATCGGAACTTCACAAACTAACTTCCGATTACCAATCACAAAAAGAAAGTGGTCAGCGTTGTCATGGCAACAAGTGACTGCGGACTTCTTACAATTATTTTTATACACGCTGCTAAATAGCTACTTCAATAAGCGTCTTTATTTATAAAATTAAGCGATAATTATTGATCGTTAATTTATTTAATTCTGGTAAGGTATCGCGAACGAGACGCGCAAGCGCAAAGTCGCTTTATTTGCATGGCGGGACTTGTTACACGATGCCATGAGAGTGTGGAGTGGGCTGCAGTAGTGGGCTTCCGCTCACTCCAGTAACCGAGTGACCTGCCCCAGTTGTCCGTTATGCATTTTCTGCTGCAGTGTTACCACCCTCTAATGGCGGCAGCGTCAGTACCTTTTCGGGAAACCAACAAGACCTAAGCTAAAAGGGGGAGCCTTGCCCCGCCTCGATCCCCACCTTCTTAACTGGGGAAGGGCTTGCCTTCCTTGACCCCCCACCCACCCACCCGTCGGGCTCCCGGCCCCCGCAACAAGAGGAGGAGGAGGAGGAAGGAGGTCTCGTGAGACAACGCAACAAGCCGCCCAGACCACGGCACCAAACTAACGTCCTATACCCCTCCCATCCAAGAACTTATCTAACCTCTTCTTGAATGTATCTATCGTGTTGGCGCTCACCACATGACTTCTAAGTCTGTTCCACTCATCCACCACTTCACTGTTGGTAAACCAATTCTTGCCTATGTCTTTGTTGAACCTGAACTTATCCAACTTAAAGCTCATTGCTACGTGTCTTAACCGGTGTGGTGTCATCTGCCATCCACGTATCCTAAGACACCCCATCCAATCTGCTCATGCTCGGGATTTGTTTGCAAACAAAGGGTGGATGATTTGCGACACAGGACCGTGTCTTTGTCGACTGCCTATCGCGATATGTCCCACCTGAGTTTTTTTTTGTATCTTTTTAAAAGTAAATGTTGACGTATGTTTTTAATTTGAAAATTGCTTGAAATATGACCGGTTAGGACGGGGGCCACTGGACGGGCCACGTGTGCTCCCACTGCTTCAACATGTGGCACTCCACCGCAGCTGCTGGAATTTATTTATTGATTTATCAATTGATCTATTTATTTAGTTTTATTATTATTATCATTATTATTATTATTATTATTATTATTATTATTATTATTATTATTATTATTATTATTATTATTATTAATATTATTATTATTATTAATTATTTATTTATTTATTTATTTATTTTTTTTTTTTTTTACATCCTGGCCTACAGCTGGTAGGCTTTCTTTAGGGGCCTGATGATCAGCCCGAGCCCGTCATGGCACAGGGCAGGCGAGTGTCTACAGTGATGCCATCTATTCTGAGCAAGCAATGGGCCACGTTATTTCGAGATTCCAGCGCCCAAACACACATGTGATTTGACTTTTATAGGAGTTGTGGGCCTTTCCGTGGGTAGTTTTGTGACCCTGGTGGTAGTTTGACAAGGCTTCTGTGCCATGAACTCTAATAACCACTCCTGAGAATGCATTTTACCTCTCTCTTTGCCTTAAGAAATAGCTGGTGTGTGAGGGTCAGTAGTGTGTAAGAATCCCAGGCAAAGCATTCCCCTATCAAGTTTATTCTTTGGTGACATGCAGCTGTGCCCTCTCCTCTACAGCAAACACCCTTGCTCTGTCCTTATCTCAAGTTCTTACCTGAAAACTTCTCATCCCATCTCTCAGAAACTTAATGTCTTCTTCTGGCACCTTGGCCCAGCCTGCCACACGACTATTGTCCACTCATGAAGGGACGGTCCACCACACATCCTGATATCATGAGGAAACTGTGAAGAGAACACTTGATATAACATGAGTGCATTGATGTGTGGCAGAATTGTTACAATTTTTAAAGGCTGAATTTAGGTTAACTTTTACATGAATTATATATTTTTGGAGTTAATATTATCAATTTTTTACCTTCTCTTTCTACTCTTCCTCCTCCTCTTCTTCCTCCACCTCCTCCTCCATGTGCGTACTGTTTTTCACTCCAGTGTAAGTGTGTGTGTGTGTGTGTGTGTGTGTGTGTGTGTGTGTGTGTGTGTGTGTGTGAGAGAGAGAGAGAGAGAGATATAGATATATATATATATATATATATATATATATATATATATATATATATATATATATATATATATATATATATATATATATATATATATATATATATATATATATATATATATTCTATGTCATCAACACCCAAAATGAGGCGCTGTAAGTCAGCCTATGGTCCTAAGCATATCAGGCTCCCACTGTTACTATTCCCCAAGGCCACAGAGAAGGCTAACCGTGTTTTCCTGGGTGGTGTTTTCCCGTTCAGGGTGCAAAAGCCGTGTGAAACTATCAGCAGCACCACCCTGCATCTCTGTTTGTCTGTACCTCTGTGTTCCTGTCTTCCTAAATGTATCAGGCTCCCACTGCACCTATTTCCCAAGCCCACAGGAAGAGTAACTGGGTTGTCTTGGGTGTTTTCTCCTTCAAGGCACAGAAGCCATGCAAAACTACCGCCAGGCTCAGGAAACCGCCCATGGACACCCCAACAACCTCTGCGAGAGCCTTTTGAAATAGATGGAGCAAGCCTGTGAGGAGTTTGACAATATGGACCTTAACTTCATCGTCTGACAACTTGACGCAGCCTTTCACGCAACTTTTCCCTATCCTTTACAATACTCAGCTGTTGCACTCTTCCACATGAAGCATTTACAATCTGTCCTAAATCATCTTCCTAAGTCCCTGTCACCACACTCAAATTCTTCCCTTCCTGTGCTGTCTTCTGTGCCTTCATTTCATAGTCGCTGCTGTTCAGAACTTGCTAACAGCTGCTTCCTTCCTGCCTTCTGCAGTGCCCGAGGCTTTCTGCTCAAGCTCATTCCTCTGCTATTTAACTTCCTAATGCCTGAGTTAACCAAAATCATCACTTTTTTCCATCCCTTTCCCTGGTAAACTCTGAAATACTTGTCCTTCCTTATTTCTGCATTTTGTCCTGACTGCCATTTGCTTCACTCAGTCCTCTAAGTCACTGCCATCACACTCATTCTTCTTTAATTCCTATCTTCTATGCCTTAATTTCATAGTCACTGCTGTTCTGAACTTGCTAATAGCTGCCTCCCTCCAGCCACACACACACACACACACACACACACACCACCTTCTTCCTCCTCCCTACCAATTTAACAGAGGCAGGAAATAACATAGAAGCTGCCAATGATTTTTTTTTGTTATTATTAATCAACATCTTTTAGTAAGGAAGAGCTTCACTTTCTCCAGTGCTCCTGTCACCTTTTTCCTCCCCCCAGAACACTTCAGAAATATGTCAGGGTCAAGAAATAGTTGGGAACCTGCCAGCATCAGAAATATGTCAGGGTCAAGAAATAGTTAGGAACCTGCCAGCATCAGAAATATGTCAGGGTCAAGAAATAGTTAGGAACCTGCCAGCATCAGAAATATGTCAGGGTCAAGAAATAGTAGGAACCTGCCAGCATCAGAAATATGTCAGGGTCAAGAAATAGTAGGAACCTGCCAGCATCAGAAATATGTCAGGGTCAAGAAATAGTTAGGAACCTGCCAGCATCAGAAATATGTCAGGGTCAAGAAATAGTTAGGAACCTGCCAGCATCAGAAATATGTCAGGGTCAAGAAATAGTAGGAACCTGCCAGCATCAGAAATATGTCAGGGTCAAGAAATAGTAGGAACCTGCCAGCATCAGAAATATGTCAGGGTCAAGAAATAGTTAGGAACCTGCCAGCATCAGAAATATGTCACGGGCAAGAAATAGTTAGGAACCTGCCAGCATCAGAAATATGTCAGGGTCAAGAAATAGTTAGGAACCTGCCAGCATCAGAAATATGTCAGGGGCAAGAAATAGTTAGGAACCTGCCAGCATCAGAAATATGTCAGGGGCAAGAAATAGTTAGGAACCTGCCAGCATCAGAAATATGTCAGGGTCAAGAAATAGTTAGGAACCTGCCAGCATCAGAAATATGTCAGGGGCAAGAAATAGTTAGGAACCTGCCAGCATCAGAAATATGTCAGGGGCAAGAAATAGTAGGAACCTGCCAGCATCAGAAATATGTCAGGGGCAAGAAATAGTAGGAACCTGCCAGCATCAGAAATATGTCAGGGGCAAGAAATAGTAGGAACCTGCCAGCATCAGAAATATGTCAGGGGCAAGAAATAGTTGGGAACCTGCCAGCATCAGAAATATGTCAGGGGCAAGAAATAGTAGGAACCTGCCAGCATCAGAAATATGTCAGGGGCAAGAAATAGTAGGAACCTGCCAGCATCAGAAATATGTCAGGGGCAAGAAATAGTTAGGAACCTGCCAGCATTTTTTAGTTGGTATAAATGACATCAATTGGTGAGGAAAAGCTGTGATTTTGCCACTCCTTCCCTTCTTTCCTCCTTCTCTCCTGTTCCTTCTTTCCTCCTTTCCCTCTGCCCCTTCTCCCCTCCCTCCTCCCAGACCCTCCAGGAAATATTCAACAAAGGCCAGAAATAGTTAGGAAGCTGGCCGCAGTGTTTTTAGTTGCTGTAAATGACATCTTATGGTGAGGCAGAGCTGTGCCTTTGCTGTTACTCATACTCCTTTTTCCTCCTCTCAGACCCTCCAGGAATTTAATGAAGGCAAAAAATAGCAAAGAGGCTGCCAGTATTTAGTTCATATTAAGTGACATCTTTAGTGAGGAAGAACTTTGATTGATTTCCCTTTTCCTTCCCTCAGATCCCTCCAGTAGGCTGAGAAGAATCTCCAGAGCCTGGCCCCGTAGATGGAGGGGCAGCGGCGGGCCAGGAAGCCCTCCGGCTCTGGCTCAGAGCACCGAGACGTGCGGCGTCACAACCAACAACTCCGCGTGCAGGGCGGGCTTAGAGAAAGGCTTTACACAGACCCTAGATAATGCTCCTGGTCTTGTTCCTCTTCTTGTTCTTCTTCTTCTTCTTTACCTTAGTCATGCTGCATTATGAATCATGTTATTAATATATCCTCTTCTTCTTTACCTTAGTCATGCTGCATTATGAATCATGTTATTAATATATCCTCTTCTTCTTTACCTTAGTCATGCTGCGTTATGAATCATGTTATTAATATATCCTCTTCTTCTTTACCTTAGTCATGCTGCGTTATGAATCATGTTATTAATATATCCTCTTCTTCTTTACCTTAGTCATGCTGCATTATGAATCATGTTATTAATATATCCTCTTCTTCTTTACCTTAGTCATGCTGCATTATGAATCATGTTATTAATATATCCTCTTCTTCTTTACCTTAGTCATGCTGTGTTATGAATCATGTTAATTAATATATCCTCTTCCTCTTTACCTTAGTCATGCTGCATTATGAATCATGTTATTAATATATCCTCTTCTTCTTTACCTTAGTCATGCTGCATTATGAATCATGTTAATTAATATATCCTCTTCCTCTTTACCTTAGTCATGCTGCATTATGAATCATGTTAATTAATATATCCTCTTCCTCTTTACCTTAGTCATGCTGCATTATGAATCATGTTAATTAATATATCCTCTTCCTCTTTACCTTAGTCATGCTGTGTTATGAATCATGTTAATTAATATATCCTCTTCTTCTTTGCCTTAGTCGTGCTGCGTTATGAATCATGTTATTAATATATCCTCTTCCTCTTTACCTTAGGCATGCTGCATTATGAATCATGTTAATTAATATATCCTCTTCCTCTTTACCTTAGTCATGCTGTGTCATGAATCATGTTAATTAATATATCCTCTTCTTCTTTACCTTAGTCATGCTGTGTTATGAATCATGTTAATTAATATATCCTCTTCTTCTTTACCTTAGTCATGCTGTGTTATGAATCATGTTCATAATCAGACACGGGGTAATCGTAATCAATTACAATCGACTACAGTTTTTCAAGTAATCATAATCGATTACCCTCTTATTTTTTTAAGTAATCGTAATCATAATCGAATACATTATAAAAGTACACCTGTAATCGTGATTACTTTTGTGATTACATTATCAAAGTCTAGTTAATAGTTTCTCGTACAGCAAGTGTGTGCTCTAAATATCTGTAGTAATTCAACCAATTAAATATTCAGCATGGTACATGTGTGAAATTTGCAAGTTCACCTTTCAGTCCTTCCTGTGATCATGATTGTAGTCACGATTAATACATCATGTAATCGTAATCGTAATTGATTACACTTAATTTTATTGTAATTGTAATCGTAATCATGAAAATATGAAGTAATCATAATCGTAATCGATTACATAACATAAGTAATTGCTCCATGTCTGGTTAATATACAATAAAATCTTGCTAACTTCTCTTCTCTCCTCCTTACCCTCCTTCCCTCTCCTCCCCCAACACATTCCCTACACATTTCTCCTCCTCCCCAGCCTGAGCACCTCACCACAGAGCTGTCCAAGATGCCTCACGTCCAAGAAGTCCCAGGTTTACAATTTGAAGGCCCTGCTCAAGGAACTCCGCTGCTCTCTCCTGGACGGAAGGAACCAGGAGATGGAGAGGAGGTGATGGAATAATGTAGGCTCCGGTATTTTCGTTTTTTCAGCTTATTCAGAGATTTGGCAGTTTTGAGGTTTTGTGGTGTCAGGCATGCCTTCCCTTATCACTAATTCCTCCTCCTCCTGGCCCTTGTCACTTGCCTGTTACAGTGTGGAGAGGGAGGGAATACATGAGGGAGGTATTGAAAGGGAGAATTAAGATGTTAGGAGGGAATGCCGTCAATTCCATTCTTTTCTTCATAATTGTAATTGTTTTCAGTGTTGTTTTAATGCATATGTAGTGCAGCGACTAGGCCTGACGGGCAAGCCTCCCATTACCCACTGAGCGAGCGGGGTACCTCTTTGGCCGACTGGTAAGGCAGTGGCTCTCCCGTCACGCTGGTCACGGGTTCAATCCCGGGCAGCCGACAAAACCCTCTCCTTGTCTTGATTAATGTCTCGTGTGTTTCAATACACGCAGAGGACGTGTGGGACCGGGTGTAGTAGAAAAGAGAGAAAAATCTCGGCCTTAAACATATAACAGGGAGGCAGGACGAGGCGGCAGACCTATAGTGCTAGAAGGCAGGGAACGTATCAGGGAGGCAGGGACACACAGTTTTCTTATTTTTAGTATACGAATACTAATTCAACTTAACTTCTTCCATGGAATGAGATGAAGAAGAAGAAGAAAAAGAAGAGGAAGAAGACTTAGGAACAAAGGTAAAAAATAGCACATAATTTCTTTTTTATTAATTTTTTCTCCTTTTATTTTCTTTCTTTTCTTCCATCTTTTCATCATCATTTCTTCCTTCTCCTCCTCTTTCAATTTTTCTTTCTCTGCTCCTCCTCCTCTTCTCCCTTCCTTCCCTCCTCTCTCCTCCTCCTGTCCACTCTACAGGTTCTTGGTGACTCTCATTGTTGTCAAAATACGTCTGTTAGTGTTATTAAAACCCGTCCCTGGGCTGGGGCTAATCTGTTGAGCTGCCCTGGCCTCTACAGGAAGGTCTGGGCACACTAGAGGGCTTGGAAGGGGCTGTTTGGGGGCTGAAAACATGTCGCATTGGCCCTGTAAATGTGGAGTCTGTTTAGGGAATTACTGTGTGTGTGTGTGTGTGTGTGTGTGTGTTAAGGCCTCAGGGGCGGCTGGGGGAGTGATTCGGCCAGTGTCCTTTTCTTTATTTCCTTTTCTTAATATTCTTGTTTTATTTCTGTTTTTTTTTCCTTAACTTTTTTATTTGTTACTTTCCTTGTTTTATTTCCCTAACCTGTTATTTTCCTCTTTACTTTTGTTTTTCTCTTTCCTTGATATTTCTTGTCATTATTTCATGTCTTTTTGCCGCTGGTTTTCCCCCTTTTCCTCCACTTCTCCATTTTATCTCCTCCTCCCTAGTTCTTCTCCTCCCTTTCACCTCCCTCCTAAGGTCGGAAGCATTTGCCCCGCACATCAGCTGTTCCCAAAGGTCAAAAAGGAGGGCAGGGAGGGTCATAAGAAGTGTTCTTTTAGCTTCACGGTGCAGAGGAAGATAGATTATGACCTCCTCCTCCTCCTCCATCTCTCCTCCTTTCTCATATCTTCTTCCCTTCCTTCATTCTTCTTCTCTTCCTTCCTCACCTCCCTTCCCTTCTTCTCTTCTCTTCTACCCCTCCCTTTCCCTTGCCTCCTTCCTCTCCCTCCCTCCTCCTCTTCCTTCCTTTCCCTTCTCTCTATCCCTCTTCCTCCTTCTTGGGTTAATGATAATAACAATGGTAATAATAATAGTAATATATATTTGTAATTTATTTTTATTGAGCATTCCTACATTATTTTATTATTACAGGATGTACACACACACACACACACACACACACACACACACACACACACACACACACACCAGGATAAATGGGAGAGAAATAGGGGAGAAAAGTGACAATTGTAACAAGAAATGGAGTGCTAGTGAGAGGGAATGAGGAGATAAATAAACTGTAATGAATGGGAACGTGGGAGGGAGAGAAGTGAATAGTGCAGGAATATAGATGAGTTTAGGGTGGCCAGATCCACAGGGAGGTGAGGTCAGGAAGAGAGCAGCGAAGGGCAGAGTTAGAAAGGGAAGAAGTGTGAGCACGGAGGCCAAGAGGGGATCAAGAAACAGCTTTAGCCAAGTACTGTACATGACACGCAGCAGAGCAAGGGGGAATACGTGCAGTGGAAAGGCGTTATACAAGAGGTGTGTGTGGTGTGTCAGGACAAGGCAGAATGAAGCGTGTATGAGTGGTTTGGTGTGGGTGTGGCAGCAAAAGGAGTGGAGTGTGCTGCGCCGATATGATTTGGACACGTGATGAGAATGGGTTTGTGAAGAGGGAAGGCTTGAGGGAGGGGCTGTCAGGGAAAGTGAGAAGAAGAAGGAAGAGTCGGAGTAGGAGTAGAAGAAGACTGCATGGGTATAGAAGTGAAGATTTAAAGAGATAGAAGAAGAGAAATTGAAGAGCGAGAGTGCCAGAACAGGGACAGATGGAGGCACTTCTGAGATTGAGACACACACACACTGACTAACTACTGAGGAAATGTAGTAGTAGTAGTAGTAGAAAGACAGAAAGAAAAAGAAGGCCGAGACAGAGACAGAAGTCTGTGCTCTCTCTCTCTCTCTCTCTCTCTCTCTCTCTCTCTCTCTCTCTCTCTCTCTCTCAGGATCCACAGGATGACCCCCACAGACACATGCCTCCACAGACACATATATGGGTCCCCCCCCCCCCTCCTCTTTGTCTCTCTCTAGCATTAATTGTTTTTCATTATTTTTTTTATTTATCTTCCTTTCAGAACCCCAACAGAAAAGAAGCAAAAGATGTAGAAGATGAAAGTGAAGAAGGAGGAAGTGAAGAAGAGAAGGAAGGAAGAAGGGAAGTCTGTCTGTCAATAATAATAAAATATATGTTGAAATAAATCAGTTTGAATTCTGTCCATATAACACACACACACACACACACACACACACACACATATACCCTCTCCTCCTCTTCCTTCTCTTCTTTTCTTCTTTCTGCAATACATTAAAACATATTACTATCCAAATCTAGAAGAGGAGGAGGAAGAGGGAGACATGGAGGGAAGGAGAGAGAGAGAACAGAGTGGACCAAGGGAGATAGAGTGAGGGAGGAGAGAGAAGAGAAAGAGAAGTAAAGAGTGTTGGAGAGAAAGAGAAGGGAAAAGGTGGATAAAGAAGGGAGAGTGGGAGGGAGAGAAAGAGAGTGGGAGAAGGAGGAGAGGAGGGAGGGAAGGAAAGAGAATCGATTTGGAGGAGGAGGTATAAATCCTGGAGGGGAGAGGAGAGGAGGAGGAGGAATGGGTGAAGAATGTAATGAAGGAAGAGAGGAGAGGGAGAGGGAAAGGGAGGAAGAAAGGAAGAGAGAGGGAGGAAGAATGAGAGAGAGGAGGAGGAGAAGGAAGAAGAGATATTATGAAAAAAAAACTAATATAAATCAAAATAAACCTTCTATTCCTTCTATTATCTCCTTCTACTAATCACCAAGGCTATTATACTGATGGTAGATGTAGACAACCTCTCCCTGACTGCTCCAGGGAGGCAAGGAGCAGTGTGAGGGCAGTAAAGAAAGTATCCTTGCCCAGGGTCAGGCACCACAAGGACTCAAACTACAAGAAAAGACTGCAAAACATGTTTTGCTTCTTACTGTCTGACAACAACAATAACTATTGCCACTGAGAACTGAAGAAATGTTTTGAGAGATCTAACTAATACATGTCCAATATATAGTTCAGGAAATGAGGCAGCTTTCAATATTATGTACTGACAACACTGCCAGGCACAGAACACACCAGCAGGACATGAGGGATAACTTTCACCAGTCCTGCCCCTTAACCCCTTGACTGTGGATTTCTTACAAGAAGACCTCACCAAGCTACAGCAATGGAACAAAAAGTGTCTGCTACAATTCACTGAAGAAAAATGTAAAGTCCTGCACCTTGGGAGGGGATATCCAGCACACCAATACCACATGGGAAACACTCCACTATCACCACAGAGGCAGAGAAAGACCTGGGACTGTATGTTACCGGGCTACCAGTGAAGGCCAAATCCGTGCCAATTGCAGTGGTCGGATTAAAGACCCCCACACTCACCTTGAAGCAGAGCGCCGGCCAGTAGCGCCTGTGGGTATGGATGACGTCATTGATGGTCTGCACGGCACTCTTGTTGGGCACCAGCTGGGGCTCAAGGGGGGGCAGCGGATCCCCCAGCAAGGCCTTGGCACACAGCGTCATGCAGTAGCTGATGGTGGTGAGGTTGAAGCCGCCCTCCAGTGCCAGAACTATGCGGCCCTCGGCCAGGCCAGACAGAAGGGCCATCATATGTCCACAGCAATCAGGACTCACACGGCAACCTGGGAGTGTGTGTGAGGCTGTTACTTTAGGTATGAGATGCATGAAGGGAGGAATAAGGGAGGAGGAAGAGGAAGGGAGTCCTTTAATATGGAATGCAATGGCTAGGTTGTGTTACTTTAGGTATGAGATGCATGAAGGGAGGAATAAGGGAGGAGGAAGAGAAAGGGAGTCCTGCAATATGGAATGCAATGGTTAGGGTGTGTTACTTTAGGAATGAGATGCATGAAGGGAGGAATGGGGGTGAGGAAGAGGAAGGGAGTTATTCACTATGGAATGCAATGGTTAGGCTGTGTTACTTTAGGTATGAGATGCATGAAGGGAGGAATAAGGGAGGAGGAAGAGGAAGGGAGTTCTTTAATATGGAATGCAATGGTTAGGCTGTGTTACTTAGGTATGAGATGCATGAAGGGAGGAGGAAGAGGAAGGAAGTTCTTCACTATGGAATGCAATGGTTAGGCTGTGTTACTTTAGGTATGAGATGCATGAAGGGAGGAATAAGGGAGGAGGAAGAGGAAGGAAGTTCTTCACTATGGAATGCAATGGTTAGGCTGTGTTACTTTAGGTATGAGATGCATGAAGGGAGGAATGGGGGTGAGGAAGAGGAAGGGAGTTATTCACTATGGAATGCAATGGCTAGGGTGTGTTACTTTAGGTATGAGATGTGTCGGGAACCAGAAAACGAACAAACAAGAGGAATAGCCATAACAGTACAGAGTAAACATCTCATAGGACAAACACTAACAAAGAGGGAAACAATGAGGATAAAGGAAAACAGATACCCAGAGAGGAATGAGAGATATACAACTGTGTAAACATCTGACAGGACAAACACTAACAAGAAGGGTGACATATATAACAGTGTAAACATCTCAAGTACAAAAGAGGGGAAACAACGAGGGTAAAGGAAAACAGATACCCAGATTCAGATACAGAAAACAGATACCCAGTGGGCGTGGTCAGAAAGTGTGAACAACCATTGAAAAAGACTCTGACCCGTGACGTCAGTCGTGGTGACATGTTATGAGCCAATAATTTAACAGAAAAATCACTGAGGGAGTGTCTTAAGACTGACTCACGAATAGCAGGAGAAGTAAAACAATACAACATAATGAGCGAGCAGATGGGTGTGACAGGAAGTATTGGCCATTGGTTATGTAGAAAATTAAGGGCGTGTCAAGGATGTAAGTCCGCCTAAAGCAAAGAAAAATGTGGCCTAGAACTCAGTGTTATGAGTAGACCGAGCTTGGTTCTCGCCTCAAGCAGACCTGCTACTCACTCAGCCGAGGATGGCTGTTGTGATCTTAATCGTGAGTAGAAATTCGAGAATCTAAGAGAAACCGACTGTATTGTCCTGGAGATTATAATGTAGGAGATGTGAAGTAGGATTGTGAGTGGGACAGGATTATGATTATTTGTTTGCGATGTAAAGCAAAGGTAAAACCACTGGGTGTGGTATTTGGTGCTTCTGTGACTTGTAGTAGATTATACTATAGGAATGTGTCATTAGGATTTTGTGAAGAGAGTACATAATGATTGTGATGTAAGCAGAGATATACAAACCACTGCTTGTGGAACGACGAGTGTTATTATTATTGGCAACAACTGAGCACATATTGTAGTATTATGTTTAAGACATGTCGTTTGTCATATGTTGCATCCATTGCTGAATATGCCAGTGTTATGATCGTCTGAGCATAGAATATTGCGTAAGGCAATTACTTTCATTTAATTTTAAATAAATGTATATTTTCTTTTTCCCTTGTTTATCCCCGAACACCAGTCTCCAATAACAACTTAAGCCGGATCACGCTACCAGGGATACGAGACGGTGAGATCATTTATGGAGTAATTAATGAGTGATAAAAGAGTTGATTTAATACAAGAAAAGAAGGGTCCAAAACTGGCGGCAGCGGTATAGGGATAAATAGGGACATATGCTTACAGTGCTTTTGTTTAATTTACTCTGACGAGAAAACGCCTCTTATTTTTACTAAGCTTTGCTCGTTTTAAGTGGCGGAAATAATAGTGACGATTTAATTATATAATTAATGGTTCTTCCGGAGGACATGGACTTTGATGATATGGTAATGGAAACTCTGGCCAACCACTGTTGTTCTGTAGTGCAATGGGTAGTACACGTGACTCAACCGAGAATTCATGAGTACCTTCCCGGGCGGAGTGGAGAGGGATGGGCAGTCTCTCTCCACCCGCGCCGTGATCCACTCATCAGTGAGAGGGTGTCAGGTGACAGGCAGCGGCAGCGTCCTGCCTCTCAGGTTTGTTTGTTTTAGGATTGTTACCCCGGGATGGAGGGGAGCACGGGGCTCTACGCCTCACAGGGTGGTGGTGTGCCGCGGCGGGCATGCAGCCATAGAGTGACTTTATAAAGGCCTAACCCGCGTCCCCCAGGCAGGAAGTGTAGAGTATGATCTAGAAAAAATGTGAAATACTAAGAAAAGTGTGAGGTATGGATAAAAAGTCAAGAAAAAAAAAAATGAAGCATATGGACAATAGTGTGAAGTATTAAGATAAATGTGTGAAGTAAGAGAATCAGAGGAAGAGGAGGCCAGGGTAGGTACCCCCCTCAGTTATCTACTACAAATAACATTAAATAAATAAATGAAAATAAATAAATAAATATGCACACTTGCAGTGGAAGAAACGGAAAATGAGCAAAGAACAAAACAGGGAGTAACCTTTAATATAATAAGATGAAGGCTATAACGAACAGGGAGTAACCTTTAATATAATAAGATGAAGGCTATAACGAACAAGGGAGTAACCTTTAATATAATAAGATGAAGGCTATAACGAACAAGGGAGTAACCTTTAATATAATAAGATGAAGGCTATAACGAACAAGGGAGTAACCTTTAATATAATAAGATGAAGGCTATAACGAACAGGGAGTAACCTTTAATATAATAAGATGAAGGCTATAACGAAGAAGGGAGTAACCTTTAATATAATAAGATGAAGGCTATAACGTAACCTTTAATATAATAAGATGAAGTCTATAACGAACAAGGAGTAAAATTTAATATAATAAGATGAAGGCTATAACGAACAAGGGAGTAAAATTTAATATAATAAGATGAAGGCTATAACGAACAAGGAGTAACCTTTAATATAATAAGATGAAGGCTATAACGAACAAGGAGTAACCTTTAATATAATAAGATGAAGGCTATAACGAACAAGGGGTTACCTTTTATATAATAAGATGTAGGCTATAACGAACAAGGAGTAACCTTTAATATAATAAGATGAAGGCTATAACGAACAAGGAGTAACCTTTAATATAATAAGATGAATATAATAAGATGAAGGCTATAACGAACAAGGAGTAACCTTTAATATAATAAGATGAATGCTATAACGAACAATGTAGTAACCTTTAATATAATAAGATGAAGGCTATAACGAACAAGGGAGTAACCTTTAATATAATAAGATGAAGGCTATAACGAACAAGGGAGTAACCTTTAATATAATAAGATGAAAGTTATAATGAACAAGGGAGTAACCTTTAATATAATAAGATGAAGGCTATAACGAACAAGGAGTAACCTTTAATATAATAAGATGAAGGCTATAACGAACAAGGAGTAACCTTTAATATAATAAGATGAAGGCTATAACGAACAAGGAGGGGGTAACCTTTAATATAATAAGATGAAGGCTATAACGAACAAGAGTAACCTTTAATATAATAAGATGAAGGCTATAACGAATAACCTTTAATATAATAAGATGAAGGCTATAACGAACTAACGAACATTTAATATAATAAGATGAAGGCTATAACGAACAAGGATTTAATATAATAAGATGAAGGCTATAACGAACAAGGAGTAACCTTTAATATAATAAGATGAAGGCTATAACGAACAAGGGCGTAACCTTTAATATAATAAGAGGAAAGGTATAATGAACAAGGAGTAACCTTTAATATAATAAGATGAAAGTTATAATGAACAAGGGAGTAACCGCCTCACATAAATATAAGGAGAAGAAGGCTATAACGAACAAGGGAGTGACCTTTAATATAATAAGATGAAGGCTATAACGAACAAGGGAGTAACCTTTAATATAATAAGATGAAAGTTATAATGAACAAGGGAGTAACCTTTAATATAATAAGATGAAAGTTATAATGAACAAGGGAGTAACCGCCTCACATAAATATAAGGAGAAGAAGGCTATAACGAACAAGGGAGTGACCTTTAATATAATAAGATGAAGGCTATAACGAACAAGGGAGTAACCTTTAATATAATAAGATGAAAGTTATAATGAACAAGGGAGTAACCTTTAATATAATAAGATGAAGGCTATAACGAACAGGGAGTAACCTTTAATATAATAAGATGAAGGCTATAACGAACAAGGGAGTAACCTTTAATATAATAAGATGAAAGTTATAATGAACAAGGGAGTAACCTTTAATATAATAAGATGAAAGTTATAATGAACAAAGGGTAACACTCATAAATATAAGGAGAAGAAGGCTATAACGAACAAGGGTGACCTTTAATATAATAAGATGAAGGCTATAACGAACAAGGAGTGACCTTTAATATAATAAGATGAAGGCTATAACGAACAAGGGGTAACCTTTAATATAATAAGATGAAGGCTATAACGAACAAGGAGTAACCTTTAATATAATAAGATGAAGGCTATAACGAACAAGGGGTGACCTTTAATATAATAAGATGAAGAGCTATAACGAACAAGGAGTAACCTTTAATATAATAAGATGAAGGCGATAACGAACAAGGAGTAACCTTTAATATAATAAGATGAAGGCTATAACGAACAAGGGAGTAACCGCATCACATAAATATAAGGAAATGAAGGCTATAACGAACAAGGAGTGACCTTAAAATAATGACAAGAAGGCTATAATCAACATAACTCAAGAGTAACTTTGGTAGGCAGATCCTTTTCTCATGATAACACATATGCAAAGTGGCAGCACTCCTAGAAACAGGAGCGTGTGTGAGTTTTAACGGATGAAATTATTAAAAATTAGGGCTCGCAGATAAATAACTGTGAAGCGAAACCCGTGAATATTGTCTCTGTGCAAAGATACCATATTGAAAATGACGGTAAAAGACAAGTTAATATGGAAGGAAAAGTAGTTTCAAGACTTATTGATAACACGCGATGTAGATTTGCCGACTCATATTATGTTGAGTACTGATTTGTCGTGTAGCACGAGATTATTTTGAAAACATTGCAACTAAATGAGGAACAAAGAACGAAGCTTAAAACTGATAATAGAAGGAAACCATACAATTATGCAGGAAAATATGTCTTATATCTAGAGGTGAAGGATCTTAGCTAAATGTAGATGGAAATGAAGAATGTCTCACTGAAAATAAGGCCGTACGTTGCCAAGCAGCGGAACCTTTGCAACTGCATGCATCTGTTGCAGGTTACATAACGCTAGTGACGCAACTACAGGCAAGTGAAGCTTTATTTGAGCCTTGTGTTAGTACTCCTCAGGCTAGAGTCTTGTGCTCAGGGATAGTTAAGTTAGCCCCTTCATCTGACAATCAAAGATCTTATGTCACTGTGCCGTATTTGAATATTGAAAGTGAGTGTAAAGATAGATGATAATACAACGTTAGGATTTGTGAAGCCTGTCACTCATGAGCTATACGCTGATCTGCCACAAGTATCTAGTGTACAGACCGCTGACACAGCTAAAACAAACTTGAAGCCCGCAGAGCTTGAAGCAAGGAAGAAAAGCCTCTATCAAATTGTTGACGCTAAATTCCCAAGTGAAGAGAGAGAATCAGGTTTTAAAGTCCTTAATAGATAAATATATAACAGTGTTTTCCACAGAACAAGAACCATTAACAGTAACGCCCTATTTTTTCAAGCACCATCAAGCAAAACACTGATGAAGTAGTGTACAGGCGTCCATATAACATTCCTATCAGTTATCATGACAGAGTAAATGAACAACTTATATCGCTCCAGCAACAGGGTGTGATCCACCCTTCGCGATCACCCTATAATGCCCCACTTATCACAGTGCCCCAAAAAGATGGAGTACTACGACTTTGTCTGGACTTCCGGGCACTCAATAAAACACTACGGGACGACCGGTACCCACTCCCTAATATAACTACCATACTCAATCAATTGGGAGATAGTAAGTTTTTTTTCATGCCTAGACTTGAAACAGGGTTACCATCAAATCCCCCAAGATGAAATCAGCAGAGAGAAGACGGCATTTTCTTCTCCAGCAGGACATTGGGAATTTACTTCCCTCCCCTTTGGCCTTAAAACAGCCCCGTCCTGCTTCAAGAAAATAATAACACTGTCCTTACAGGACTATTAGGTAACAAGGTTCAGGTGTACCTTGATGACATAATTATCCTGGGCGATATATTTTCTAATCACGCAGATAACTTAGAACAAATTCTGGATCGCTTAAAGGAAGCCAAACTGACTCTTAAGATGGAGAAGTGTAACTTTTTAAGGACAAAGTAGATTACCTGGGCCATGCCATCCGCTCAGAGGGAATAAGACCTCAATCTGGCAAGCTGGAGGCCATACAAAACGTCCCGGCCCCCCAAACTGTTCACGATTTACAGTCATTTCTTGGATTGACTAATTATTATCGCAAATTTATTGCAAATTATTCACAAATTGTTGCTCCTTTTCTAAAGATTTACAAAGAGAAGAAAGGTACAAAAAAAAAAAATAAATAAATAAATAAATAAATAAATAAATAAATAAATAAATAAAATAAAATAAATAAATAAATAAAACTCCACTCATATGGACGGATGAAACAAAAATTGCGTTCTCAACCCTTAAGGATAGAATGCTTGGTACAGTCACTCTACGCATCCTACTACAATACTGGTGGAGTATTGCAATAACAGGATAATGATGATAAACTAAGACCTGTATCTTTTTTTGTGAGAAATTGAACACAGCAGAACAGCGGTACAGTATAGTTGAACGAGAGGCTTTAACTGTAATTTATGGGTTACACGTAAACCGCCCATTAATACTGGGTTACCCTGTTGAGATCCACACGGGTCACAGACCTTTAGTCTGGTTGTTACAGGTAGCTAGTCCCAACGGCAGGATAGCTAGATGGCAGACTCTCATGAGTGAGTATGGTTTTACAATCAATCATTTGCCTGGCAAGGAAAATATAGTAGCAGATTTTTTTTTTTTCAAGGATGAAGGCTCACAGGACACTGAGATTGAATTAGAAGGACACGCGCGATAATGTTTGTGGATGGGGAACAACAAAACAAGTGGAACACGTGTATAATGAGGGTCAAGTTATTCCACTAGTGCAGAAAAAGAAACAGGCGCCGAAAAATGAGAAAATAAAATATATGATATGTATGGACCTGAATAGTGAGTGTATTGGCCACACACTTGACTGGAGTATTCAGGAGATTAGTGAGCTGCATGATGAGCAGCCAGCATATAAGTATGCTAAAAGAAGGAAGCCCCATGAATGAAAATTGAGCAAAGACTCAGAGAAAAAAGGCATAATGTGAGATGCCGCCCTGTTAGAAGGTACAGGTGGAAATTATGTTATATTGTGTTGAAGATGGGCATAATGTGAGATGCCGCCCCTGTTAGAGGTACAGGTGGATGTTATGTATATTGTGTTGAAGATGGGCATAATGTGAGATGCTGCCCCTGTCAGAGTTACAGGTGGAAATAAATGATGTGTTTTAGTGAGTCCGTACGGAGAAGCCACTAAGGTGGTGATTCTACCCCCCAAGTATTTCCAAGGCGATAACTCTGGCTTATTCGTCGCCACTGCAGGGCACGGAGGAACCAAAGTTACGTTATGTCGGTGTAGAAAGTTCGCTTTCTGGCCTGGAATGAAACGGGATGTAGAAAATTATGTAAGGAAGTGCGTCATGGTAGTCGTTTTTAAAAAGTGAGTTGAGAACTTGCACCCTGCTCCATGGCGGCAATATCCAGACGTCACCGCTCCTTTGGAAGAATACACATGGACCTTGTGGGTCCCATGGGTGTATCGGACAATGGGGTTCGATACGTAATGCCCATAGTTGATGTTTTTAAAGGTATTTGATTATAGTACCCTTACGGAGTAAAGGAAGCCCGTGAAATGGCAAAGGGCGTTGTACGTGGATGTTGTTTATGTATGCACGGTGTTCCTCAGACAGTTGTTACAGGTCAGGTTCAGAGTTCGTTAATTCCGTGATGCAGGAGATAAATTAGAAGCTACCTGTGCGACACGCGAATAACGGCTTACCATACAAATGGGAATGGAATAATAAAAAAGCGCGCAAATTATACCGTTGTTAACATTTTGAGAGAATGTTCTCGGAAATGTGTCCGTTTGGGATATAATGCTACTTATAGACATCTTGGCCTATAATGCTGCAAATATTATCGCACCATAAAGGAGTCCCATTTTATCGAGAGACAGAGAGAATTTTAGAGATCCTCCTGTACCCTACACTATGTTAGAAAAATTCAGCAGCCCTGGTATGATATTTACTCCTGTAAGGAAATGGCTGCAATTGCAAGGAAAGTTTATGATATTGACTCTATAAAGAGGAAATGGTTGCAATTGCAAGGAAAGTTTATGATATTGACTCCTGTAAAGAGGAAATGGGTGAAATTGCAAGAAAGTTTATGATATTGACTCTGTAAGAGGAAATGGTTGTAATTGCAAGGAAAGTTTATGATATTGACTCCTGTAAAGAGAATGGTTGTAATTGCAGGAAAGTTTATGATATTGACTCCTGTAAAGAGGAAATGGATTTGTAATTGCAAGGAAAGTTTATGATATTGACTCCTGTAAGAGGAAATGACTGCAATTGCAAGGAAAGTTTATGATATTGACTCTGTGTAAGAGGAAATGGTTGTAATTGCAAGGAAAGTTTATGATATTGACTCCTGTAAGAGAGGAAATGGATTTGTAATTGCAAGGAAACTTTATGATATTGACTCCTGTAAAGAGGAAATGGTTGTAATTGCAAGGAAAGTTTATGATATTGACTCCTGTAAAGGAAATGGATTTGTAATTGCAAGGAAAATTTATGATATGCTGACTCCTGTAAAGAGGAAATGGTTGTAATTGCAAGGAAAATTTATGATATTGACTCCTGTAAAGAGAAATGGTTGTAATTGCAGGAAAATTTATGATATTGACTCCTGTAAAGAGGAAATGGCTGCAATTGCAAGAAAGTTTATGATGTTACTCTAAAGAAATGGCTGCAATTACGAGGAAAGTTTATGATATTTACTCCTATAAAGAGGAAATGGTTGTAATTGCAAGGAAAATTTATGATATTGACTCCTATAAGAGGAAATGGTTGTAGTTGCAAGGAAAGTTTATGATATTGACTCTATGGAGAAATGGCTGCAGTTGCAAATAAAGTTTATGATAGATGCCAGGTTTACTTTGAAAAGGTAGAGAAGAAATGAAAAGAAATACAAAACTAAAATCAAAACTATCAACGTTGGAAGCCAGTGTTCCTCAAACGAGACGAAAAAAGTAAATAAAAAGTTGTAACTTATTTTGATGGACCCTACAGGGTAACAGAGAAGATCAGTGATATAATGGTAAAAATTATAAACCTCAGGACTAGTAAGGTTTCAACTGGTCCCCACAGACAGAGTAAAGTCCTTCATGAAGATTGCATCGACGTGCAGCAATGTCCAACGATTGAGCGAGCATACCCTTTAAATCAGAGACAGACAATGATCTATTCTTTGCATTGCTCAACCCTGAAATCGCTGAAGAAAACTACTACCGAGAAAATAATGACTCATGCGGAGGTGACTGCTACTCACTGACACATTAAATAATGTTCGTTCTACAACAGCAACCAAACAGCTGATGCACAAGGCTACCTTCTCAGGTTACTCCCCAAACTTTCAAACCACCTCGGCATAGATAAAAGCCTTCGCTCTTCGACGGTACAAAGGTTGCCTAATGTAATATCAAAACTACCACGATATAGAACAGGAATAATGCATAGGATGAAAATGCAATAATTGAGCGGAAATATGACGAAATAAATACAGATTGATTTGACTCTTTCGGTGTACGACTCAATGACACAACAGGAGTCCCCAACACGTGCTGAAAAGTTTCACACCAACATACTCTCTATATTATAGTCCTCACAGACAGAGACTATAGTACCGTTTATACAGAGAAGATGTTTTAGCTGCATTATATAAAGCACAGTTTTAACTGCTTCGTTGCTTGAAATGTTATTCAAATGTCACCTGAGTATCCAGCTGTAAAAGCAAAAAATACACACTCTTTAATTTTTGAAAAAGACTTCAGTTCACTGTTGCATCATCTAAGAAAAGTTTTTGGGCTATGTGATGACTACTATTCAAAACAAGCTTTCTCACATGCTTCTATGAATTATAGAAAAAAAACAAAAAAAAAAAAAAATGAGGGAAATAATTTTTGAGATCCTTGTCTAATAACCTATTTGGTACCGCGACCCAGGCTCAAGTTGATGCTATTCATGAAAAAATAGAGAACTAGAGTCATTAACTGAGAAAGATGTTATATAGTTAAATGTTTATGGAAAACAACATCGATTAAGTAATATGCATGCCATACAATCTGCGCTAACTGGCTATATTCAATGTAGATATATATTGAACCAAGTTGTGCCATTTTACTATAGACTATGGCATTGGAAGAGAAGAAAAAATTCCTACAAAATTGTTATATTTGACTTAGCATTGAGACACATAAGAGCAGGTATACAAGATTTATATTTGAGTCTGCAAACCCTGCAAACATACATAACTCAACCATTATGTATGAAACAAACAGTTGTTCAGTACATTAAAGGAAGCCCTAGGATCGGCCTCCAGGTGCTGTTATTACCTTGCAGTTCTTGATTTTTGGCTCTATAGGGATGTAATAACCTTGTCCTCCAGGACAACGGCTTTACACGATTCTCGTAATTTCCTATTTCACCAAACCTTTGCGAGGAGATCCGATTGACACCTTTGATGTCTTTCAGATCTGACTCCTTCCATTCTGTGCAGAATAGCACTTACTTTCTTATGTATAGTGTTGATTCAAGATGTATTGCCTTCAGTGAGGCGGAAATATATTTTATGCTTTCTAACACTGGTATAAAACACTGTAACAAAGAATAACCATATGTTGGTTTGTCCTCCCACAGGCTACGTCTATGAGGCTGATGACGCAGCCTCTTGTGAATCAGCTGCTTTCTTGAAACATGAGGTCAGTGATCAACCTCTGCCACAATGATCTTGAAAACATTTCCCCTATGTGTTTATAAAGGTCCTGGCTACTGGACCTGTTCACTTGCCTCCCCCATCACTCCCAGCACTCACATGCCCTACCATCTGTACACAGACATACTGTCAGCCTGACGGATAATGGGATATTGATGCCTCGGCAAGGTTCTCTTCGCAGTGCTGGGTCCATCCCCTACAGGGAGTAACAGCTGGCTTGCAGCCCCCTAAATTATGTGGTCAGGCGGATCAGCCCTTTCAACCCGCAATCCATTGGTGGATTGTCTTCATCGTGTCGTGATCCTGGTTCTTCTGCTGGTGACGTCTGCCGTGGGGTATTCCTATAATGTCCTACCTTCTGCCCGCCTAATTCGACTCGAACCAACTGCAGACATTGCAAGGCATTATCTTCTCCACCAACACCTGTGAGATCTCAGGGCGAGATCTTCCGGAAGAGGAAGTATGTCAGGACCCAGAAGACGAGGAAACAGAGGAGTGGATATACAACTGTGTAAACATCTGACAGGACAAACACTAACAAAAGGTGACATATATATAGAATGTAAACATCTCAGAGTACCAAAGAAAGTAGCAGGGTAAAGAAAACAGATACCCAGGAGAAAGCAGGTATACAACTGTGTAAACATCTGACAGGACAAACACTAACAAAAGGGTGACATATATATAAGTGTAAACATCTCCAAGTACCAAAGAGGAAACAACGAGGGTAAAGGAAAACAGATACCCAGATTCAGATACAGAAAACAGATACCCAGTAAGCGTGGTCAAGAAAGTCGAACAACCATTGAAAAAGACTCTGACCCGTGACGTCAGTCGTAACGACATGTTATGAGCCAATAATTTAACAGAAAATCACTGAGGAGTGTCTTAAGACTGACTCACGAATAGCAGGAGAAAT
>NW_026110805.1:0-57500 GCF_024679095.1 Eriocheir sinensis
CAGTTCTTCCAGCTGGCAACCCGCCTCTGCGTTCAAAGATTGAGCATTCTACAGAAGGCTGTGAGTGAATGGAAAGCCGCCACAGTGATCTTGAAAAAAGAAATTTAGGCCCTTTCAGGACCCCAGATTTGTCTTAACTAATGTGGCAGTACTCCATCAGATGGTGGAGAGGCCCTCCACTGAGACTGTGCTCCTCCAGACGACCCCTCCCTGCTTCACGGGGAGGACGTGTTACCTGCGCCTCACAGGTTGGACTCCCCAGCCTGGCCCCACAGGATAACCCCAGCCTGCTCACAGGCAACCCCAGCCTGCCTCACAGGCTAACTCCCCAGCCTGCTCACAGGTTGCTAACTCTCAGCCTGCCTCACAGGTTGGACCCCAGCCTGCCCCCACAGGCTAAACCACCGCCCGCCTTCACAGAACAACCGCCAGCCTGCCTCACAGGCTGACCCCCTGCAGCCTGCCCCTCACAGGGTTAAATCCCCAGCCTGGTTTCACAGGCTCCAACTCCCAACCTGCCTCACAGCGACGGAACTTCCAGCCTGCCCCACTTCACGCTTCTCTTTCCTGCTTCACAGGATGCTCGGGTTCCAACCTGTAAGCGAATGGAGCCAAACCGAAGCAGGCGCAAACCAAGGATTTACTGGACCCCCACTACCTTCAATAGAGAACTGTGGTGCTGGCAGACACCATGGAGGATGAGTTCGAGACTGCCTAGTTGGGGACTCCATGGCGTGGCTGAAGTTGCTTGAGTTTCTGTGGTCGTTCATCAAACGGCTGCAGAAAAAACGTGAAATGCTCATGCTATCCACAGGTGTTAGATTGACGACATCACCGCAGCGTGCGATGACATGTCACGAGAAATGCCGACCGGAAACACCTTCGGTTTGTCATTCACGCGGGGATAAAATGACGCAAAGACAAATCCTTTTTTGAGGAACTGCTTGAGAAACACCAAATGCATGATCAAGCAGTATAAACGTAAAACGGAGATGCCAGTAACATCATATTTCTCAGGAATCCTGGAGGGTCGGTGCCGAACGTAGCTTTTACAGTAAGTGGCCTTCTGTTAACAAACAACAGACTTCAGTCCTTTGCTCACTAAGAAAAATCGTCCAGTTCGTTAACTTGTGGAACAATTTTACTACGACTCAGACTTGTTCCTTCCTGGATGGCATTCTACTTAAAACCCCTGTTGGAGCAGCCTGTTCTGGAGAGGCTGCTCTGCAGACCAAGTGGCTCTTCGAAAGCCAAAAAACGGCGGAGGCGAGAACACTAAGCAGCTCCACCGTAAGGTGCACTTCAACCCCGCAAAAAACTCCTGACTCGAATCACATACAAAGCTGTTGGTGCTGGCAAAAACGCTCAGGTAGCCTACGTAACAAATTCTGAAGACTTAGAAGTTATCGCAGCTACAAATCATTATCAACATCATCGGAAGTCAGCAGAATTCTGGAGGAAGACACTTCAAATAGAGATTTCCACAGTGAATATAGATTACCGGGTTATACCCATTTTTAGTCATGAAAGAGAGAATAGACAGGGTGGAGGCAAGTTATCTTTATATCCACAACCTCTTCCCATCCAGTATCCGTGAAAACATATATTATAAATCCTGCTAATGTAGACTAATGGTCTGGCACGAAATTTAAAAAATAAATTCTCGTAAAAGGCCAGTAATTGACTTATCTACAGACCGCCAAGGCAGACTCCCGTTGATATCGACCATCATTAAGTGAATTCATTATTAGAAACAAGTAGCAGTTGGTGCGAGGCAGTAATTGGTTGGGGACTTAACTCTGCCAGTGAAAAGATGGGGTGAACCGTTGAACTGTCAGCGTTAAGGGCTCGACCTGTACACAAATTCTACATTGTAAAAAGTGATTTACATCAACACGTTCAAGAACCAAACCGACTCTGGAAAAATAATATACTTGGACCTTATCTTTTCAACGACAGCTGATCTAGTTAACGAAGCTAAATGTTAAAAAAACCAGTTTTTAGTTCTAAAGGATCACCGAACAATCACATTCAGCATCAATAACAGAAAGAAAAGTAAAGTAACTCCTAGTAAAGAAAAAGGTGCCTGATTATCAGAGTAGCGAATTTCGTAAGACTCGTTGATCAATTTAAATAATCCTGACTGGACTGAAATCACGGCGGAAACAGATATTGATAAATTGGGGGGCCTTATCACCACAATACATGAACAATGCCATAAGCGTTGGCGTACAGCACCTATCGTAACAGACGTTCAGGCTTCTAAGAAGAAACCCAACATGTGGTGGAATAACGAAAATTCAAAATAGGCCCATCTCTTTAAAAAAACGCGTATATGGTTGTAGGGTACATATCATCTCAGAGCGAAGGCTGACAAACTGGAGAGTTGACAGAATTCGCCGCGAACCAAGAAATTAATAAACGAAGCTTAGAAAATCTTTGAAGAATATATAGCGGAAACAAGTAAATCTAATCCTAAAGAATTTTTCAGCTATGTAAATAATAAAAGTCACTCACTTTGTGGTGGTATCGGGACCGCTTGCAAAAATGAAAATGGTAACTACACGAACGATGAAAATGAATGGCTGGTTATCCTAAATAACTTTTTTTCGCATCCGTATTACCGACGAAGCATTGTTTTATCACCCCAACCGCCGGAGGTTAGAAGTGACCGAAAAGATGTTAAGTGGCGTGCTCATCGTAGAAAGTGACATTTACGCACAATTGAAAAGATTAAAGTAAGCAAAAGCTCTGGTCCAGACAAATTACCCTAGGGTCTTAAAAAGAAATCAAACATCAAATTTGTAAAACCGCTCTCCATCATATTCAATAACCCTAACAGCTGGAAAAGTTCCGTCGGATTGGAAACTTGCAAAATGTCGTTGCACCAATTTTCAAAAAGGGGGACAAGTCTCATCCAGGAAACTATCGACCAACCAGCCTCGACATCTATTGTTTGTAAGTTAATGGAGACTCATCACATTCGCGACACTATGGTGAAATTCTTCTGAAGAAAACACATAATAAATAATTCGCCATAAACATGGCTTCCGTAGTAAACGTTCGTGTTTGACCAATCTTACTTGATTTTTTCACTATATTTTGAGGTAAAGTTCGATGAAAGCAGATCAGTAGATATCATATATCTGGATTTCTTCAAAGGCATTTATTAAGCGTCTCCCCAATCAACGATTGCTCAGCAAACTACGGGCGCACGGTATCTCGCAATATCTGCCACTGGCTTTCAGTGGACTGGCCTTCAGTGAAACAGAGAGTCAAACGGTAAAGTACATCTAACCTGGCTCGATGTCAAAAAGCGGCGTACCTCAAGGATCAGTGTTGGCCCCATGCTCTTCTTAATTTATGTTAATGATATCGATGATGGGCCCACGGCAGCATCAAAATTTGCTGATGACAATAAAATTGCTAGTAAAGTAACTGCGATACCGGACGAAGAAGCTTTTTACAATCAGATATAGACGACTGCACGTTGGGGCCAATCAACACAAATGAAATTTAACGCTGGAGAAATGTAAAGTAAGGCACATCGGAAAAAAAATAAAATCGCGTTTTGGTACGTAAATGGAACAACACCGCAGTAAGTAAAGAAAAGGGATCTTGGAATCACTATATCAAGGATTTAAAGTTCAATGCATTAATTGAGGAAGAACAAACAAACAAAATTGAATATTTCATCGGACGAGTCTTTAATAATAAACGGAAAAAGTGCATTATTAAAATCAGATAATTGCTGTTCATTCGCCCAGAGTACTCAAAGATTTTGTCTCCTACCAGAAAAAGATATAAAAGTTGGGAACGGGTCCAACGTAAGATAACAAATAATATCTTAGGTTGAAATGTCATATGAACAAAGCTGCTTGTAAAGAAGCAAATTTGTCTGGTACTATCAAAACGAAGAATGCGAGGCGATCTAATAGAAGTGTTTAAAATGTTCAAAGGATTCAGTGATATTAACCCTAGAACACTAACCTTAGAAAAAGTCACACCACTACTAACCATGAGTACATCATACCCGATTTTGAAAAAAAAAAAAAATAATTAAATGTAAAGTTTTAATGGAATAAAGTTAAGGAAGGACCCCTGGGCCTTGTATCTTGGACTTAACATTGTGAAGAAACTGAAAACGTATTGTTTGCATGAAAAATCAGGTACTGAAAATGTTACTAAAATAGGAAAAATGCTTAAAAATTTAAAAAAAAATTTCATAAAAAATTATCATCCGATGGCTTCCAAAACTTGTATGGTTTCCCAGGTCTCTGGTGATCCACTGCACAGGTGATCACTAAAAAGCATGCAAACACATTCTAGAATATGTACATTACCCTGTATCACCAACTATGGGTATAAAGGCACCCGAACAGGCTTGGGCAAACAAAGGTGAGCAGAGAGAGCAGGACAACGACCTTCCCCTACACTGTCAAGGGCACATGAAGTGGCTGAGGAGGTGGGTACCCTATACCGAACCATACACAATGGCAATGACGTCATTCGCTTCGGCACCTCTATACCCATGGTTAGCGTTCTAGGTTAATGCGGAGGATTACTTTACAGTGATCGTCAATAAACAAGCATCTGATTTGAAAATAAGTGGTAAAATTCTCGTCCTTTGCTTCGCCTTCTTCTTCATCAGGGTATTATGTTTAGAACTCTCTGCTTGTAATGTCATTGTGGTACCTTGGTGGCCTTCAAAATAGGTGAGCAAGTATTTTTGCGTCCAACCAACAAGTATACTCATTGTCATATACATTAAGTTCTTTCGAATACTGTGTCCTTGTCACTTTTGTCCTTGGTGGTAGAGCAATGTGTTAGTTCTTTCCTCTTCTACATAAGTTCCATGTACCATTTTCCATGCTGCGCCCATGGTTACTTTTCACTTTCCTGCCAGCTTTGGCTGGAGGTAGAAGTGAGGGAAACCTTCGCCTTTGCTGTCCTTCATCTTCCACCATTAAATGGGCCATTAGTGTAACTTGTCTGTTTTCTTAACCTCATGTGAGACCAACAGGTCTACTGTTGTTTGTTCTTCTTTCCCTTCATGTTTCCTTCTTCCTTCCTCTCCCTCTCCTCTCTCCTTCTCTTCTCCCTCCTCTCCTTTTCTTCCTCCTCCTCCCTCCTTCTCCTTCCTCTCCCTCCCCCTTCTCCTTCCTCTCCCTCCTCCTTTCTTCTCTCCCTCCTCTCCTTCTCCTTCCTCTCTCCCTTCTCCCATCCTCCCTCTCCTCCTTCTCCCTCCTCTCCCTCCTCCTTCTCCTTCCTCTCCCTCCCCTCCTTCTCCTTCCTCTAACTCCTCTTCATCTCCTTCCTCTCCCTCCTCCCTTCTCCTCCTTCTCCTTCTCCTCCTCTTCCTTCTCCTTCCTCTCCCTCCCCTCCTTCTCCTTCCTCTCCCTCCCCTCCTTCTCCTTCTTATCCCTCCCCTACTTCTCCTTCCCTCCTCCTCCTTCTCCTTCCTCTCCTCCTCCTTCTCCTTCCCTGTCCCTCCCCTCCTTTTTCTTTAATCCCTCTCTCCTTCTCCTTCCTCTCCCTCCCCTCCTTCTCCTCTTCTCCTCCTTCCCTCTCCCGCTCCTCCGCTCCTCTTCCTCCTCTCCTTCTCCTTCTTCTCCTTCTCCCCTCCTTCTCCTTTCCTCCCCTCCTCCTTCCCCTCCCTCCCATCCTTCTCCTTCCTCTCCTCCCTCCTTCTCCTTCCTCTTTATCCCCTCCTCCTCCTTCCTCTTCTCTTCCCTCCTTTTCCCATCCTCTCCCTCCTCCCTCCTTGTCTTTCCTCTCCTCTCCCCTCATTTCCTTCCTCTCCCTCCTCCTCACTTCCTTCCTCTCTCTCCCTCCATTCTTCCTTCCTCTCCCTCCATTCCTTCTCCTTCCTCTCCCTCCCTCCTTCTCCTTAATCTCCTCCTCCTTTCCTTCCTCTCCTAAGCTCCTGTCCTCTCCTCTCCTCTCCCTCCTTCTCCTTCCTCTCCCTCCCATCCTTCTATTCCTCTCCTCCCTCGCATTTCTCCTTCTCTCCTCCCCTCCTTCTCCTTCACCTCTCCTCCCTCCTTCTCCTTCTCCTCCCTCCCCTCCTTCTCCTTCCTCTCCTCCTCCTTCTCTTCTTCTCCCTCCCCTCCTTCTTCCTCTCCTCCCATCCTTCTCCTTCTCTCTCCTCCCCTCCCTTCTCCTTTCTCTCTCCTCCCCTCCCTCCTTCCTCTCCCTCCCTCATTTCCTTCCTCTCCCTCCTCCCTTCTTCCTCTCCCTCCCCTCCTTTCTTTCCTCATTCCTCTCCCTCCCTCATTTCCTTCCCTCCTCCTTCCTCCTTCCTCCTCCCCTCCTTCTCATCTTCCTCTCCCTCCTCCTTCCATTTCTCTTCCTCCCCATTTCTTGTCATCTCCCTCCCCTCCTTCTCCCTTTCTCTCCCTCCCTTTCTTCTCCTTCCTCCTCCTCCTTCTCATTCCTCTCCTCCCCTGTTCTCCTTCCCTCTCCTCCTCCTTCTCCTTTCTCTTCCCTCCTTTCATTCCTGTCCTCCTTCTCCTTCCCTCTCCCTCCTCCTTCTCCTTCTCCCTCCCCTCATTTTCCTTCCTCTCCCTCCCCTTCTTCTCATTCCCCTCCCTCCCTTCATTTTCCTTCATCTCCCTCCTCCTTCTCCTTCCTCTTCCCTCTCCTCCTTCTCCTTTCTCTCCCTCCCCTCCAGTCTCCTTCCTCTCCTTCCCTCCTTCTCATTCCTCTCCCTCCCATCATTCTCCTCCCTCCTCCTTCTCCTTCTCTCCCTCCCCTCCTTCTCCTTCCTCTCCCTCCTCCTTCTCATTCCTCTCTCTCCTCCTTCTCCTTCCTCTCCCTCCCCTCTCCTTCTCCCCTCCACTGTCCTTCTCATTCCTCTCCCATCCCTCAATAATTCCTTCCTCTCCCCTCCTTCTCCCTCCTTTCCCTCCTCTCCTTCTCCTTTCTCTCCCTCACCTCTTTGTCCTTCCTCTCCCTCCGCTCCTTCTCCTTCTTCTCCCTCCCCTCCTTCTCCTTCCTCTCCCTCCCCTCAATCTCCTTCCTCTTCCTCCCTCCCTCCTTCTCCTTCTCTCCTCCTTCCTCCTTCCTCTCCTCCCATCTTTCTCCTTCCTCTACCCCCTCCTTCTCCTTCCTCTCCCTCCTCCTTCTCCTTCCTCTCCCTCCCTCTTTCCTTCCTCTCCCCTCCCCTCCTTCTCCTTTCTTTCCCCTCATTCTCCTTCCTCTCCCTCCTCTTTCTCCTTCCTCTCCTCCGTCCTTCCTCCTTCTCTCTCCCCTCATTCTCCTTCCTCTCCCCTTCCCCTCATTCTCCTTCCTCTCCACTCCTCCTTCTCCTTCTCTCCTCCCCTCTTTCTCCTTCCTTCCCTTCTCCTCCTTCTTCTTTCTCTCCCTCCCCTCTTTTCCTTCCTCTCCTCCCTCTTTCTCCTTCCTCTCACTCCCCTCTTTCTCCTTCCCCTCCCTCCCCTCTCTCTCCTTCCCCTCCCTCCCTCTTCTCCTTCTCCTTCCCTTACTCCCTCCCCTCTTTCTCCTTCTTCTCCTCTCCCTCCTCCATCTCCTTCCTTCTCCCTCCCTCATTCTCCTTCCTCTACCTCCCCTCCTTCTCCTTCCTCCTTTTCCTCCTTCTCCTTCCTCTCCCTCCCCTCCTTCTCCTTCCTCTCCTCCCCTCATCTCCTTCCCTCTCCTCCCCTCATTCTCCTTCCTTTCCTCCTCCTCTTTCTCCTTCCTCTCTCCTCCCCTCCTTCTCCTTCCTTTCCCTCCTCTTTCTCCTTCCCTCTCCCTCCCTCCTCATCTCCTTCCTCCTCCTCCTTCTCCTTCCTCTCCCTCCCCTCCTTCTCCTTTCTCCTTCCCTCCTTCCTTTTCCTTCTATCTCCTCCTCCTTCTCCTTCCTCTCCCTCTCCCTCCTTCTCCTTCTCCCTCTCCTCACTCCTTCTCCTTCCTCTCCTTCCCCTCCTTCTCCCTCCTCTCCTTCTCCTTCTCTTCCTCCTCCTCACTCACTCCCTCCCTCTCAGTCTCTCCTCTTCCTCTCCTCCCTCCTTCTCCTTCCTCTCCTCCCCTCCTTCTCCTTCCCTCTCCCTCCTCCTTCTCCTTCTCTCTCTCACCTCTCCTTCTCCTTCCTCTCTCCTCCTTCTCCTTCTCTCCTTCCCTCCTTCTCCTTCCTCTCCTCTCTCCTTCTCCTTATCCCTCTCCCTCCTTCCTTCTCCTTCCTCTCACTCCTCTCCTTGTCCTTCCTCTCCCTCCCCTCCTTCTCCTTCCTCTACCTCCTTCCTCCTTCTCCTTCCCTCATTCTCCCTCTCCCTCCTTCATCCTTCTCTCCCTCCCCTCCTCTCCTCGTCTCCTCCCCTCCTTCATCATTTCCTCCTAACCCTCCTTCTAGTCCTTTCTCCTCATCTCCATCTCCTTCTCTCTCCCTCCTCATCATCCTTCCTCTCCTCCTCCCATCATCCTTCTCCTTCCTCTCCCTCCTCTCCTTCTCCTTCCTCCTCTCTCCTTCTCCTTCTCTCCCTCCTCTTTCTCCTTCCTCTCCTCCCTCTTTCTCCTTCCTCTCCTCCTCTCTCCTTCTCTTCCTCTCTCCCCTCTTTCTCCTTCTTCTCCTCTCCTTCTCCTTCCTCTCTCCCCTCATTCTCCTTCCTCTACCTCCTCTCATTCTCCTTCCTCTCCTCTCTCATTCTCCTTCCTCTCCCCTCCCTTCTTCTCCTTCCTCCCCTCCCTCTTTCTCCTTCCTCTCCTCTCATTCTCCTTCTCTCTCCCTCCCTCTTTTCTCCTTTCTCTCCCTCCCTCCTTCTCCTTCCTCTCCTCCCCTCTTTCTCCTTCCTACTCCCTCCCTCTTTCTCCTTCCTCTCCCTCCCCTCCTTCTCCTTCCTCTCCCCTCCTCTCCTTCCTCCCTCGCTTCCCTCCTTCCCTTTCTCTCCCTCCTCCTTCTCCTTCCTCTCCTCCTCCTTCCATCCTCTCGCTCCATCTTTTGCCTTCCCTTACATCTCCCTCATCATTCATGCTCTCTCCCTCCTCTCCTTCCTTCCTTCTCCTTTTCCTCTCCCTCTCTCCTTCTCCTCCTCGTCCTTCTCCTTCTTCCTCTCCTCTCCTTCTCCTTCCTCTTACTCCCTTCCTTCTCCTTCCTCTCCCTCCTTCCTCCTTCCTCTTCCTCTCCTCTCTCCTTCTCCTTCCTCTCCCTCCCTCCTTCTCCTTCTCTCCTTCCCCTCCTTCTCCTTCTCTCTCCCTCCTTCTCCTTCCTCTCCTCTCTTCCTTCTCCTTCCTCTCTCCTCCTCTCCTTCTCCTTCCTCTCCCTCCCTTCTCCTTCCTCCCCTCCTCCTTCTCCTTCCTCTCCCTCCCCTCCTTCTCCTTCCTCTCCTCCTCCTTCTCCTTCATCTCCCTCCTCCTCCTTCCTCTCCCTCCCTCCTTCTCCTTTGCTCTCCTCCCCTCTCATCTCCTTCCTCTCCTCCCCTCCTTCTCCTTCCTCTCCTCTCCTCCTTCTCCTTCCTCTCCTCTCCTTCTCCTTCTCCTCTCTGTCTTCTCCTTCCTCTCATCCTCTCAGCTCCTTCCTCTCCCTCCCTCCTTCTCCTTTCCTCTCCCCTCCCCTCCTCATTCTCCTCCTCTTTCCTCTCCCTCCTCCTTTTCCTTTATCTCCTCTCCCTCCCTCTCCTTCCTTCTCCTCCCTCCCCTCCTTTTACCTCTCTCTCCTTCCCTCCTTCCTTCACTCTCCCTCCTCTCTCTCTTCCTCTCCCCATCCTTCTCCTTCCTTCTCCCTCCTTTCCTTCTCCTTTCCTTTCTCTTCCTCCTTCTCCTTCCTCTCCCCTCCTTCTCCTTCTCCTTCCTCCCTCCCTTCCTTCTCCTTCCTCTCCCTCCATCCTTCTCCTTCCTCTCCTCCTCCTTCTCCTTCCTCTCCTCCCTCCTTCTTCTTCCTTCCCTCCTCCTTCCTTCCTCTCCTCCCTCCTTCTCCTTCCTTCTCCCTCCCTCCTTCTCCTTCCTCTCCTCATCCTTCTCCCCTTCCTTCTCCCTTCCTTCCTCCCTCCTCCTTCTCCTTCCCTCCCTCCTCGTCCTTCTCCTCTCCTCTCCTCCTCCTTCATCCTGTCCTCTCCTTTCTCCTCTTCTCCTTCCGTCATTATGTTCCCTCTTCCATCCTCTTCTTCTCTTTCCTCTCCCTCCATCCTTCCTTCCTCTCCTCCTCCTTCTCCTTCCTCTCCCTACCCTCCTTCTCCTTCCTCTCCCTCCCCTCTTTGTCTTTCGTCTTCCTCCCCTCTTTCTCCTTCCTCTCCCTTCCCATCCTTCTCCTTCCTCTCCCTCCTCTCTTTCTCCTTCCTCTCCCTCCCCTCCTACTCCTTCCTCTCCCTTCCCCACTTCTCCTTCTCTCTCTCTCCTTCTCTTTCCTCTCCTCCTCATTCTCCTTCCTCTCCTCCTCCTTCTCTTCCTCTCCTCTCCTCTCCTTCTCCTTCTCTCCTCCTCCTTCTCCTTCCTCTCCCCTCCTCTCCTTCTCCTTCCTCTCCCCTCCTCCTTCTCCTTCCTCTCCCTCTCCTCCTTCCTCTTTTCCTCCCTCCTCCTTCTCCTTCCTCTCCTCCTCTCCTTCTCCTTCTCCTTCTCCCTCTCCTCCTTCTCTTCCTCTCCCTCCACTCCTTCTCCTTCCTCTCCCTCCCCTCCTTCTAATTCCTCTCCCTCCTCTCCATCTCCTTTCTCTCCCCTCCCTGTCCTTCTCCTTCCTCTCCCTCCTCTCCTTCCCTCTCCCCTCTCTCTTCTCATTCCTCTCTCTCCCCTCCTTCTCCTTCCTCTCCCTCCCCACCTTCCTCTCCTCCTCCTTTTCCTTCCTCTTCTCCCCTCCTTCTCCTTTCTCACTCCCCTCTTTCTCCTTCCTCTCAATTCCCTCATTTTCCTTCCTCTCCCTCCCTTCCTTCTTCCTTCTTCCTCTCCTCCTCCTTCCTCTCCACTCCCCTCAATCTCCTTCCTCTCCCCTCCCTATCCTTCTTATATCTTCCCCTCCCTCCTTCCTCTCCCTCCTCCTCTTCCTTCTCCCTCCTCTCCTTTCTCCTTACCTCCCCTCCTTTTCTTCCTCTCCCTCCTCCTCCTTCTCCTTCCATCTCCTCCCCTCCTTCTCCCTTCTCTCCCTCTCCTTCTCCTTCCTCTCCCTCCTCCTTCTCCTTCAATCCCTAACCTCCTCCTCCTTCCTCTCCCTCCCCTCCTCTCTCCTTCCCTTCCTCCTCCTCCTTCATCCTTCTTCTCCCTCCCTCCTTTTCCTTCCTCTCACTGACCTCCTTCTCCTTCCTCTCCTTCTGTCCTCCTGCTCCTCCCTCTCCTCCTCTCCTTCTCCTTTCCTCTCCTCCTTCCTCTCCCCTCCTCCTCCTTCTTCTCCCTCCCCTCCTTTCTCCTTCCTCATCCTCCTATTATATTCTGTCCTCTCCCTCATTTCTCCTTATCTCCCTCCTCTCTTCTCCTTCCTCTCCTCCCTCCTTCTCCTTCTCTCCCCTCCCTCCTTCTCCTTCCTCTCCCTCCTCATTTCTCCTTCTCCCTACCCCTCCCTCCTTCCTTCCCTCCTCCCTCCCCTTCTCCTTCCTCCTCCCTCCTTCTCCTTCCTCTCTCCTCCCTCCTTCTCCTTCCTCTCCCTCCTCCGCTTCCCTTCCTCTTCCTCATCTCCTTCTCCCCCTCTCCCTCCTCCTTCTCCTTCCTCTCCCTCCCTCTCCTTCCTCCTCCTCCTCCTCCCCTCCTTCTCCTTCTCTCCTCCTCCTCCTCTCTTCCTCTCTCCTTCCTCCTCCTTCTCCTTTCTGCCTCTCCTGTCCCTCCTTCTCCTTCTCTCTCCTCCCCACTCTGTCTCTTTCTCTCTCTCCTTCTCCTCCTCTCCCTCCCCTTCTTTACTCCTTCCTCTCCCTCCCCTCCTGTCCTTCCCTCTCCCTTTCTCTTTGTCCTTCTCTTACTTCCTCTTTCTTCCTCTCCTCCCTTCATGTTCTCTCCTCCCCTCATTCTCATGTCTCTCCCTCTCCTCCTTCATTATCTCCTCCCTTCCTCCTTTATCTCCTTCATTTCAATTTCCTCCTCATCATCATCATCTCGCTCTCTCCCCTCCTCCTTTCATCTCCCATCCTCCTTCTCCTTCCTCTCCCTCCTCTTATCGCTTCCTCTCCTCCTCTCCTTCTCCTTCCCTCTCCTCCTCCTTCCTCTCTCCTAAATTTCCTCTCCTTTCTCCTCCTTCTCCTTCCTCTCCCTCCCTCCTTCTCCTTCCTCCTCCCTCCTCCTTCTCCTTCCTCACCTCCTCATTCTCCATCCCCTCTCCTTTTCTCCTCCTCCTTCTCTTTCTCCTTCCTCCTTACTCCTTTCTCCCTCCTCATTCTTCCTTCCTCTCCCCTTTCCCCCTTCTCTTCCTCTCCCCTTCCCCTTCTCCTTCCTCTCCCTTCCTTCCTTCTCCTTCCTCTCCCTCCCCCCTTCTCCTTCTTCTCCTTACCTCTCCTTCCTCTCTTCTCTTCCTTCTCCTTCCCTCCTCCCTCCTTCTCCTTCCTCTCCTCCCTCCTTCATTCCTTCCTCTCCTCGCTTCTAGGCTCCTCCCTCTTTCTCCTTCCCTATCTCACTCCCTCTCCTTCTCCTTCCTCTCCCTCCTCCTCCTTCCTCCTCCCCTCCTTCCTTCCTCTTTCCTCCTTCTTCCTTCTCTCCCTCCCTCTTTCTCCATTCCTCTCCCTCCTGCTTCTCCTTCTCTTACTCCTCCTTCTCCTTATTCTCCACCCTCCTTCCCTCTCCCTCACCTCTTCTCCTTTCTCTCCTCCCCTCCTTCTCTTGCCTCCTTTGTGCTGCTCTGCAGGCATTGAGCTAGTCTGATCATTATTAGGCCAAAGGTAGCTCTTTGATAACAAGTACTACTCAACGAGCAGCCCCTTCCATTGCTTCCAATTTACTAGTAAGTGCCTCAAGGTAGTATGAGCCATCCCTCTTATCCTTATATATCCAGCCTAAGTCAGGGCCCAATCACAATATCAAATTTTCAGAATAAATACCAAGAGTGGTGGAAAAGCCTCACATAGACCACAAGCTGCAGAAATCATTCAGAAAGACCTCAATCACGTTATCGGAAAAAGGCAAATGTCTTTTTAATGTTGATAATGCTTGAGTCATGCACATTGGGTCCCCAAAAGCTTGTATACACTTACATCATGGGCCAAAGCCTCTGCAAGCGTGCAGGCACTGATCTTGCGTCACTATCAGCAGCCTGGCTTACGCAATCCCTGTAAAAAGCAAACAACCAAGCCAACTTTGCTCAGCTCTGGCAAGAACCTTCAGTGTAAGCATCAGACAGCCAATGCTAGCCTTCTTCCGCCCAGTGGGCTGCACCTCAAATAGCTGCAGTACAATTCCACAATCTCCTAATTACAGAAAGGCATTTGCTTTACCAGAAAGAATTCAACGACGCGCCACAAAGATGATTTCCAAGCAGCAAGGCTCACCGTACGAGCGACTCAAAAACGCTCCCGTATCTTACTACATTGAATAAAAGGCATACCACGAGAATAGTTCATGTCTTCCAAGTATCTGAAAAAGTTCCCGGTAACGTCGATTGCTCAAATTCTTTGAACTGCAAACCAACTCAAAGTAGAAATAACGGCTTGCCCATTCAGTCAGTCGATGTAACACAGATATTGAAGGAGATTCTTTCAAGCCTGAATCGTCCGCCACTGGACAATCTTCCCTCAGGTAGTAAGTGCGAATACCATCAACTCCTTCAAAATAGAATTGACAGTCATTTCGTTGCGTCTGAATTGAATAACGAGGTGCTTTCATCTGCTCCTCAATATCGAGGTGCTTTCATCTGCTCCTCAGGCCCCAAGTGGTGGTCGAGCAGATTAAATCACCAATAGGCACTCTGTTACCTGCATTTCCATGTTTCCATGTTTCCCCCACACAGGATGGACGGCCCTCCACTGGGCTGCAGTGTTTGGTAAAGCTGAGTGTGTGTCTACCCTCTTCCCGGTAACGCCGCCCCAGCTGCTGCATCCCTCACCTCGCCAGCGAGGGCTGGCTGGCCTCTTTACGCAATGGACGATGGCGATTCCCCTGCACTGGGCTGTGTCAAGGCGTCTGGACGTGGTCAGGTACCTGCTGGATGACGCGGCGCCCAGTACGGGGGCCGGTGATGACCTCCTCGCCGCTGGACTTGGTTTCCTCAGGTGGCTCCTCAGGGACGCCGCCCACAGCATGCTGCCTTGGGTTTTGGCACGCTGTTGCATCTATCTCGCTATAGATCTGTCTCTACCATCTGTCTGTCAATGTACCGCCTTTCTCTCTCTCTCTCTCTCTCTCTCTCTCTCTCTCGCTCTCTCTCTCTCTCTCTCTCTCTCTCTCTCTCTCTCTCTCTCTCTCTCTCTCTCTCTCTCTCTCTCTCTCTCTCTCTCTCTCTCTCTCTTTTTTACATAGGCACATGTATAATATTTACATTCCCAAGGTGCACTGTCGTGTGCTGCCTATTCGAAGGGCAGAATAAAAACTATATAAAATAACTACATAAACTATAAAAAATATATATATATATACTATAAAATAAAACATACAATACAGAATATATGTGAGCGCACTGCACACTACACTCGTGTCACTGCTCCACCACAGTGTCAGTGGGGTGAGGTAAAGCCCTCAGTGGTGGGCCGACAGTTTTATTTTTTGGGTGTTCATCTCCCCATATACAGGCCGTGAACATGTTCACATCCGGCAGACTCTTCCCGAGGTGCGTTGGTGGCTGGCTGGTACAGAACACGGCACCTCCACTGCGTCACCACAGGATAGCACCGTTCTCGTGTCCCGCGTGACTCTCAGAGGTTGGCGTAAGCCCCGCAGATGTGGCACTCCTGCACTTGTGCCTTAACACCACAAACGGCTACGTCCCTGCAGTTCCAAGGAGTCGACGGGCTGAGAGTTTCCTGCCCGTGGGGTCTGCATCCACCAGTCAGTGCCCGTCTCTGGATGGCGTCAGTCTCCCGCTGTGCGAGGCAGCACACGACATCCAAGAGAGGGCAGCGTACTCCAGGTAAGGCCGTATCTGGGCCTTGTAGAGCAACACCTCTTCCTTTTTTGTCGAGGAAGCTGGCCACCCTTCGCAGGCAGGGAGACTCTGTGGGAGGCCTTTTGGGCAATGTGTTTGATGTGGCTGTCAAGCCGTAGCCCTCGATCCACTTCCACTCCCAGAATCTTGACGGATTCCTGGGTGGGAGGGTTCCTGGCTAGCTTCCCTCCACTGCTGGCCTGGCAGTGGGGGATCAGACCACCATGGCCTGGGTCTTCTCTGGAGCAAGGTCACCTGCCAGCAGGCACCCCTCCTGTAGCACCTTCAGCTGCTGATTGACCTCGTCAGCAGCTCGCCCTGATCTTGTCTGGGGTAGGTGGAGAGTGCAGTCATCAGCGTAAGCAGAGACTGCTGGCAGCTGCCGGAGGTCGTCCACATATGTTCACAGAACTGGCCCTAGCACTGAGCCCTGTGGCACTTTGATGCCTCCACTGGCAAGAGTCGGACGTCTGCCCGTTGACGACAACCTGGATCCTTGGAGGTAGTCTCCCAGGAGCTGAAGGAGGTCACCTTGGATGCCCTTTGGGTTTTCAAGGAGACCTCCGTGCCACACCCTGTCAAAAGCTATGTCAGGGCTACCACGACAGTGTCCAGGCCGTCGTCAAGGGCGTCCTGCCAGTTTTGGTGAGGCATCAGCAGATCAGAGACCGGCCAGGTCTGAACCCATACTGTTGGTCCGAGAGGGTTGTCTTGAGGTGGCGACAGACTACGTCCGCCACGACCCTCTCCATGCACTTTCCCCCACCACAGACAGCAAGGAGATGGGCCAGTTTTGGGGTCAGACCTGGAGCTCCTCTTGTGGACGGGAACCCTCGAGCCTCTTTCCACGCCGATGGCCAGGTGTTTTCCAGAGGCAGGCAGAAGACTGTGGTGAGAGGGCACCTCGTGGGCACACTGCTTCAGCAGGTGCTGAGGCTGGGGGCCGGTCGCCTTCTGGGTGTCCAGCCCTCGCAGCAGGCGCTCGACCACCTGTGTCACTTCCACTTTCGTGACAGTCTCCTCCACTGCTGTTCCAGATGGCGGTGTCTGTCCGGGTTATCCACCTTCATCGAAGAGACTGGCCAGCAGCTGGGCTTTATCCTTGCTGCTGGTGGCCACTGCTCCATTCTGTCTTGAGAGGAGGAATCGCGTCCTGGCACTGATCCCTGCCTTTCCTTGACGAGGGACCACCAGGTCTTATTTCCTACCCCTGTTCCACACATGTCTTGCGCCTCATGTCTTCCCCCCGTCTCTCTCTCTCTCTCTCTCTCTCTCTCTCTCTCTCTCTCTCTCTCTCTCTCTCTCTCTATCTCACTCTCTCTCTCTCTCTCTCTCTCTCTCTCTCTCTCTCTCTCTCTCTCTCTCTCTCTCTCTCTCTCTCTCTCTCTCTCTCTCTCTCTCTCTCTCTCTCTCTCTCTCTCATCTCTCTCTCTCTCTCTCTCTCTCTCTCTCTCTCTCTCTCTCTCTCTCTCTCTCTCTCTCTCTCTCTCTCTCTCTCTCTCTCTCTCTCTCTCTCTCTCTCTCTCTCTCTCTCTCTCTCTCTCTCTCTCTCTCTCTCTCTCTCTCTCTCTCTCTCTCTCTCTCTCCACATAAAGAGACTGGCTGCCAGTCTCCATTGGTGGTAAAGTCAGTGGCGTGTGAAGTTGCAGGTCACGTCCAGTGCCGGGGTGAACGCTGCATCAGGTGACGACACGCTGCGGCCAGAGGACGTGAGGAAACTGCTTGGCTTCAGGGAATGGCTGATTGACTACTTGAACAACTTCAACAGGAAGGTAAGATATGTTAACAATCATATCAATCATAATTATACGTTGATGCTTTTTGGTTATTTTTCATTTTAATTATTATTATTATTATCATTATTATTATTATTATTATTATTATTGCTATTATTATTATTATTATTATTATTATTATTATTATTATTATTATTATTATTATTATTATTATTATTATTATTATTATTATTATTATTATTATTATTATTATTATTATTATTATTATTATTATTATTATTATTATTATTATTATTATTATTATTATTATTATTATTATTATTATTATTATTATTATTATTATTATTATTATTATTATTATTATTATTATTATTATTATTATTATTATTATTATTATTATTATTATTATTATTATTATTATTATTATTATTATTATTATTATTATTATTATTATTATTATTATTATTATTATTATTATTATTATTATTATTATTATTATTATTATTATTATTATTATTATTATTATTATTATTATTATTATTATTATTATTATTATTATTATTATTATTATTATTATTATTATTATTATTATTATTATTATTATTATTATTATTATTATTATTATTATTATTATTATTATTATTATTATTATTATTATTATTATTATTATTATTATTATTATTATTATTATTATTATTATTATTATTATTATTAATATTATTATTGTATATTCTTCGACAAGTTCAGTGCAGGAGGAGGTAGGAAGCACGGGTGTGTTTGAGATGAGTTCATTCCCGACTAGTTTCGCTTTCGCTTCTTGAGAGGAACTGAGGTGGCTTTTTTTTAGAGAGAGAGAAGAGGGGGAAGAATTAGAAGAGGGTGGGTGAGGAAGGTAAAGAGAGAAGTAAAGAAGGAGTAGGAGGGAGAAGAGAAGGCGGGAAGTCCAGCTGGGGGCTTTTTTATGACACTTTTAGGCTTACAATCAGTTCATGAAGCTGAAGTTTGGTTGATACATTGTTTGGCACGTAGTCGACGTTATGTTCACAACAGGTTCTTACATGTTTGATTTCGGAGGAGTCACGATTGCGTTTACATTTGTGTTTTTGGGTGTAACGTGTAGTTGTGGTGTTTGCGTATAGCTCGCTAGCCGAGTGTGGATGCAGTGATTCTGAATTTGCTTCTTTGGAGTGGATCAGATTCAGTGGAGTAGCGGTGTAGGCAGGGAGTTTATTGCGGCAAGGCTGCTCTTGAAGGCTCTGTTGTACCTGAGTATGTTGTTCGCGTTGTCAGTGAGGGTGTTGAAGTGGTGTATGTTGAGCAGGGCAAGTCTTTGCCATATTTTTGTGGCTGTGTTGTGTATACGCATGTTGAGAGGGAGAGTGTTTGTTGCTATGTGGATTTGCTCTTTGGTCATGGAGTATGGGTGGTATTGGTTGGTGCCAAAACGTAAGGCTGTGTTCTGGACCCTCTGGAGTTTAGCGAGTTGAGTGTTATTGAATGTGTGTGTGGGTATGGGAGGGTAATCAAGGATGGCAGGATAAGTGTTTTTACAAGGTGGGTTTTTATGTTTGTGCATGGGCATCAGCCTAAATCTGTATAGTTTTGACGTACTGGCATACTGGACTCTATTCTGGACATGTTTATAGTAACCATTTGTGGAGATGTGGAGACCCAGGATTTTGCCCGTTTGTTGCGTGTGGTGTGTGTCATTTGCAGTAATCAGTTGTTCATTAGTATAGGGAGCCGAGCTTCATGACAGTGAATTTGTTGGTGTCGGTTTGTATTCGCCATCTCAACTCACAGGAGTTAAGGGAGTCAATCTTCCGGGATGTTGAGAGTTGAGCCATCTGAATTGACCTCCCTGGATAGCCGACGATTTGAGTGACATCGTCGGCGTATGAGATGATGGTGCCTCTGAGTGGGGGAGGGGTATCTCTGGTGTAGAGTGAATAGCGTCGGGGAGAGCACACTGCCCTGAGGGACACCGCAGCTGAGGTCAAAGCTGTCACCGAGGTAGTTTCCAAGTTTTATTCTCGCCGACCTATCATCTAGAAAGTCGCATAAGAGCTTTTCTGGAATGATAGGATGTCTGAGGTGTAAGATTTTGTACTTCATCCTTCATCTCACTTAAATATCTTCCCCGGCACTTCAAAGGGGGATATTGGCCTATAGTTAGCGGGGTAGTGAGGGTTTTTACCCCCTTTTGGTATTAGTTTCAACGTGGCCTTCTTGAACTTGTTGGGAAGTAGCCTGCTGAAAGGGCGGCTTTGAGAGTCTTTGTTTAAGTATGAAATGGCTTCAAGGGGAATGTGTTTTAAGATGGTTTTATTTATACCACTTTGTCCTGGGCATGTCTTTTTCATGCCTTTGATTATGGAAAGGATGTGTTCGGATGTAGTTTCAAAAGTGAGGAACTTGTTGTCAGAATTTATGGCCGGTCTTACAGTCCTTTCGGGAGCGGTAAAACGAAAACGCGCACTAGGTTCGTTGGCTGGCGTACGAGAGGAAGGCGCCCGTCTTACACTCAAAGATTTCCGCTCCCCAACGAGACCCGCACCGAACCTAAATCGTCGGCAGTGGTGGTATAACTGGTCGGCCGAGATTGGCAAGCGTGAGTGTTAAAACGTAAACAAAGTCACGTGATTTATCGGCGCGTACCATGAACTGTGCAGCGGCCACAGTTGTTTTTCTCGAGATAAATCATGTTTTCAGGATTACCTTGTCTCCAGGTAGAGTTGTGGGCATACCTTAAAGCTTGAGTCTGTGATGGGTAATAATAATAATAATGACAGGGCCAGTGTGACATTTCAGCTACCCACAGTTTATCTTCCCAAAGTTTTTCTAGATACCCATTAGTTAGTCAGCCCAAAAGGATGCACGAATAGCTGGGTGAGCTGCGTGTCGACTGATCAGGCTGAGATTCATACACGGACACACGGATGTGCTGCTGAACCTGCTAACCAATGCATCAGTGTTTCTTTAATAATGTACTGGGCATTTTTGACGTGCCACCCTCCCAGCTGTTCATTCTCCTTTTCAGTGTGATAAAAAAGGGGGAATACTGGATAAAACGCCCTAGGAAGACTATTTACAAAGTCTTTGGTAAATACTTTAGCTCTGCCACTTCAAAATACTCTTCCAAGCTGTGGGCAAAGGGCAAAAATAAATGCTCTTTAACCATATTACGAAGGTTTACATTATAAGTATTGACTAACCTAAGCAGCCGTAACATAACCAAATCTCACCACTGCAGCCACCGCCCAGACTGTCCAGTGCACTGACAGTGCTGGCAGGGGTATGTTGGGTTTGCTTAGATTAGTTAGTTTTCGTTATTACTTTATACTTTATACTCCTCCGTGGTCTAGTGGTCAGCGTGCCTGTCTTCTACTCCGCGGGCCCGGGTTTGAATCCCAGCCCGGGCAGTCGGTGTGCAGCTCACCCAGCTGTTCATCCTCCCTCTCTGGCTGGTAGATAAATGGGTACCTGGGGAAACCTGGGGAAGGTAAACTGTGGCAACCCGGATGTCACACTGGCCCTGTGTCCCGCGGTAATGGGCTCCCTCCCACCACAGGCTCAGGGGCTAATGCTACGAAGATGAGCACCGAGGCCACGCGCTGATACAGCGTATGCCCCCAACTTTACCTTACCTTTATTACTTCATTTGAACTACTTGTTTGTATATTTTCTTCAAATTATTATGGTTTTGAGTATTATTAATCTGAAAATAGTAAGAAAAAAGGTAGTGGGAATTGTTTCTTCACTCAAAGAAATGGATATTTGGGAAAACCTGGGGAAGGAAACTGATAACTCCTGTCACACTAGCCATGTCCCAGAGTAAGTAGTTCTTGCCAACAACCAGCTCTAGGGCCAAAAAGACGGAGATGAGCAATGAGGCCACATGCAGCTATAGCATATGCCCCCAACTCTACCTTTATTTATTTAGCATGGGGCAGAGGTAAAGAATTTATCGTTATTTCATATTACTATTTTATTGATAATATAGTTCTAGTTAGCCTTAGTACGTGCGATGAAAAAAGGATTACACAGTCTAATAATTTATCTTTCCATGTTAAAAATACAAGTAAACGTATTACCATGTAAAGCTTTTCTTACAGCAAAAGGTCTTTTATGATATTTGTTGCTTGACTTCTTTTTGATGCTATGAATGGACACAGTCACCACAGGACAGACGCTGGGCTTTTTCCTGGAGCACAAATAGTGGATGATCCTGTCACCATTCTCCCTCCATTCCATCTGGCCTGTACGGTACTCTTTTCTTCTCTTCTGTAGCACACGTTCCATTGCTTTGGGCTGTTAAGCCTTAGTATTTGAAGATTTTCACCTTTGCCAACTGCACTCATTGAAACCTCACTGTACCATTATTTACATCTCCAGAGGCTCACTCACATGTACTCAGTCTTGCTCCTAGTGATTTTCATCCCTCTTCTACAGTGCATACCTCTACCTCTCTATGTCATTTTCAGTTTCTTCCCTGCCTTCACTACATACCACTGTGTCATCCACAAATACCATGGTCCACGGAGACTGCTGCCTGACCTCATCCGTCAGCCTGTACATCACTACTGAGAATGAGCGGACTGATCCTAGGGGTAGTCTAACTCCATAACTCCTGCCATACCAGCAACATCATAAACTTTTTCGGACACATGGTGTGCTTCCTCTGATAGAGAAATTATATGTAGAAAGGGTATCAGGTATATCAGTTGACATCTCCAATAGCCCTGCTACCTGATGACGACAATATATATATGCAGTCAGCTATGGTGAAGAGGAAATTGCTTGTGACCAGGTATTTCACTGTGACGAGAATCTTAAGATTCAGAAGAATTCCACATCCTGTGGGAGATACATATGTATATGTATATAAAGTATTAATATAAAAAAAAATGCTGTCATGTTGAAATTAGGATAAAAATAAATAAATGTTGGGTGTGCAGAAAACAAGAGAACTGAGAAAGAGACAAGCTGGAAAATTTAAACAGAAGTACAATATAACAGTGACTGAGGGACAGAGTGATGAATGGAAGAACAAATTTTAATGCTATTGCAGTTATAGCGTTTGCCCCCAACTTTAACTTTTTAAAACTGATAGGAAGGGGGCCAAGCCGAACCTAACCTGCACAATCCTACATGACTTACCAGAAGATTTTGGCCTAACCTGAGTGGTCTATTTCACGGGCACTGACTTCATGTTTTTGGTAAACTATGATGCTTTATCGTATGGAAATAATTATCGCACCAGAAACCAACGACGAGAACAAGGGGGCGAAATATTTACAGAATAACAACACAGCTATTTCAAGAAAATACATAATTAAAAAAAATCTCCTTAACTGCCATTCTCATAAATTACTCAAAAATGAATACTGTAGTCAGTATTTTAAATAAGTGAAAAAAATCATCTTACTGCTGTGAATACATGCTGTGAAGTAGCTGTCAGGGCAAATGACACTATCTTAAGGCTGCAGCTCAACATTAGGATAATAACCCATCACTGCTCAGGATAATATTAAGCTATTGCTGCTACAATAAACTATGGTGACTTAATAGACTGAAAATTATATATGATTCCACAGAGCTAAGCAAACTTAATAATTAGTAGCCTAATACTCTTTAACTAATAATCTATTAGAGCTAAAATAGTTACGGTACCTTTCATTGTAACACAGTAGCTTATCACCGCTTATCTAGTTATTCGTAACACAAACAGTCGTACTGATAAGAACATAAAAATATATCAGAAGTATCAGAACGGTTCGTATTAGCTTAGGCTGGGCGGTAACCCGCGAACCAAACCCAGTGTTAGTGCCTGATTTTAGAAGAGCAAATTACGAGGGGCTTCGAAGACATCTTGAAGGGGTAAACTGGGATAATTTAGGGATTCATGAGGGCCAGAACTGTGGGTTGGAGAGACAGGAGAACCAGGTAGAAATGTCTTACAATAATTTAGTTAGAGTAACAGTAGAGGGGCAAGGACAGCATATACCACAGCGAACACTTAGAAAAGAAAACAATAACCTTAAGTGGATGACTCGTGGACTAAAACACGATATAGGATTAAAGAAGGGAATTAATCAGAAAATAAAGAATGGTGAAACACATATCAGGGGCCGGTACGTCGAACTATCTAGATTAGTTAAGAAAAACACCAGGATAGCAAAAAGGAACTATGAAATCAAAGTCGCAAATGAGGCGAAAAGTAATCCTAAGAGCTTCTTTCAGATGTATAGAACAAAAACACGGGAGAAAATTGGACCGCTGAAAACAAACCCAGGGGAGCTGGTAGAAAATTACGAAAGTATAAGCACATTGTTGAACGACTACCTCCTTTCAGTTTTCACGCATGAGGATCGAACGACTATAACGGAAAGGGTTCAGGTGTACGAGAGCGGGGATGGCGATAAATTGAGAGATATAATCATTACCAGGCAAGTAGTTCAGGATGAGATAGATAAGCTTAAGAAGAAGAAGCGGCCAGGTCCTGGCGGGATATTTCCGAGGGTATTAAAGGAATTTTGTGATGTGCTCAGTGACCCACTAACCGATATCTTCAAGATGTCGATAATCACTGGTTATGTGCCCAGCCTATGGAAAGTAGCTAATGTGACGCCGATTTTCAAAAAGGGGGACAGGTCACCTGCTTCAAACTATCGCCCAATTAGCTTAACATCGGTTATAGGCAAGATGCTGGAGTCCATAAGAGCCAGTAACATTCGGAAGCAAACAGAGAAACATAGCTTAATTCACGACTCGCAGCCTGGGTTCACGAAAGGTAGGTCATGCCTCACCAATCTCTTGTCCTTCTACAATAAAGTATTTGAGGCGGTAGACAGTGATGAAAATTATGATGTAATCTATCTTGATTTTAGTTAAGCGTTTGACAAAGTTCCTCACCAACGACTGTTGCTTAAATTACAGGCTCACGGAGTAAAGGGTAAAGTTTTGAACTGGGTCACGGTGTGGCTTAGCAATAGGAAGCAAAGAGTGCAAATCAATGGTAAAAGATCTGACTGGGGATGTGTTACGAGTGGGGTCCCACAAAGTTCGGTATTAGGTCTACTTTTCTTTATTATTTATATCAATGACTTAGATACAGGAATTAGTAGCGATGTCAGTAAGTTTGCAGATGATACCAAGATCGGTAGAGTAATTGAGTCGGATGAGGATGCTAGTATTCTCCAGGATGAACTCAACAGACTGTATGACTGGGCTGATAAATGGCATATGGGGTTCAATGTAGGGAAGTGCAGTATTATGAGTGTAGGTAGGAACAATCCCTCCCATAACTATTGCTTAAATGACACTCTCATAAGCAGGTCTAGGTGCGAGAGAGATTTAGGGGTTTTAGTGAGCTCTGATCTCCGTCCAAGGGCACAATGCTTTCAAAATAGAAATCGAGCAAATAGGGTACTGGGATTTATTTCAAGGAGCGTAAGCAACAGAAGCGCCGAAGTCTTCCTCAAACTATATTTAGCATTAGTTAAACCTCATCTTGACTGCGCGGTTCAACTCTGGTCACCTTACTATAGAATGGATATCAAAAGGTTAGAATCGGTGCAGAGGAGGATGACTAAGATGATTCAGGGGTTGAGAAACTTACCGTACGAGGAAAGACTCAAACACTTAAACTTGCATTCTCTAGAAAGGCGAAGGGTGCGTGGAGACATGGTCGAGGTTTATAAATGGATGAAGGGCTTTAAAAAGGGAGATATTCATAAGGCTTTGTTGGTAAGAGAACCGGGTAGGACACGAAGTAATGGATTTAAACTGAATAAATTCAGATTCAACAGGGACATAGGCAAAAAATTGGTTTACTAACAGGGTGGTGGATGAGTGGAATAGACTTAGCAGTCACGTGGTGAGTGACAATACAATTCTGACATACAAAAATAGATTAGATAAATTCATGGACAGCGATGTTCGGTGGGGATAGATACACGGGAGCTTAGGGTCAAAGGAGCTGCCTCGTACAGGCCTACCGGCCTCCTGCAGACTCCTGTGTTCTTATGTTCTTATGTCTTCATGTAACACCCGTGATGGGTGTAATTCTATAGTTCTGTGTTTTTTCTCCCCCCCCTGCCTGGGACCAGCTATTATGAATAATTCAATTATAACCTGGATGCTTTTTGGGTGGCTGTCTTAAATATTCTTAATATTTCATACAATAATTTATGTTGACTGAGTGCTACTAAACCCACAGGTATATGCAATGGTTTGTTCAGCCTGTCGGCATACCCACATGAGCCACGAAGACAACTACACACAACTTTTTCAAAAAGAAATGTTGATAGATAATAAAACACTAAATATACTTGCCGAAAATATCCATTGCGTTGGCTGAGACGACAGACTCTGTTGTGCTGGCGGTGTACGATACGCTGCCCAATGAAACGCATGTTCAACAAACATAAAGGTGTTTTAAATAATTATTTGCCTTATATATGCTTTCTGCATGCTAGGTACGTCATATCATTGCAGATTTACTCATTTACTTTGAATTTATAGGATACAAATCCCGTTTTCGTCACCTCAACCGCTCCCCAAAATCTCCTTACCAAAACGGCGATTTTTCTTTCGCGAGCGACCGAAAAGCAGCCGTCGAGAGCGACTGTAAGACCCGATCACGAGCGGAAGGCTTTCGTTCGCTGGCCAGCGAACGAAAACGGGTGACTGTAAGACCGGCCCTGCTGGGGTCTGCATTGACGTGAGGGGAAAGTCTATGGAGGTTATTGGCCAGAAAGTAGCGTACTTCAGTCTCTGTCTCTTCGTCGTCCCAGTCTTCGTCCGCGTCACTGAAAACGTCTTCGCAGTGATTTCTGTGTAGCGTCTCCTTCTCGTTGTTGTCGTCCACTTTGTCGCGTGTGGGGGAGAAGAGGTTGTGGGGTTCGTCATGTCGGTTCCCATGAGTTGTTTTTTCTTACGCCAGAAGGTGGCTGGGTCATGGTATAGTGAGGCTGTCTCCGCAATGACCTCGCCCCAGTGGGCGCGGCTGTCGCTCTGCAAGTGTTGTTGTAGCGTGAGTTGGAGTTGTTTGTGGCGTCTATAGAGAGGATAAGTCCAGCCGTTGGTGTTGGCGTCATGCTGTATGGCTTTGTGCTGTGCTATTAGGGTGCGTGTCGTGTGACTCAAGTGAGAGTGTGTTAGAGTTTTGTGGCGTGTTGTTGGAATGTTGTTTTTGACTTCGGTCACAACTGTGTTGTACCATTCTTGAAGATACGTGTCGATGTAGTCAATCGAAGCTGCGGGCTGACGGGAGAGTCCTTGAGTTTTTCAGCGATATCTGTGTGAAATTGATCCCAGTTGGCCTGGCTGAAGTTGGGTCTGGGGTGTGTGGGGATTTGGATGGGAGTAGAAGAGATGGTAAGGATGACAGGGATGTGGTCGCTCATGGTGATGGGGCCTTGAGTAATGCTGATATTGTGATAAGTGTTGTTGTTTGTGAGGATGATATCCGGTGTTGTTTCTGTGTTGTGAGCTATGTATGTGGGGAAGTGTGGGCCTATGTGTGAATGGTTCGTTGGTTAATCAGGTGTTGTATTTGTCTTCCTTTGGTGTTGGTATGCGTGTAGCCTAGTTCCGGGTGGTTGGCGTTGGGATCGGCTATCATGTACACAGGGATCTGTCTCCTGAAGATACGGGTGAATTGGAATGAGGTTCCTGGAGGGGGGCTGGTAGAAGGTGGACCTTGCCCGTGAGAGTGGTGATCTCCACAGCGAGAGCGTTAGAAATGAAGTCATCTAGATGGTGATCGCAGTGCCGTCTGTGTGAGAGTTTGAATAGTTTTTCCTGTGTACGGAGAGGCCGTGAATCTTTAGAATTTAGACTGTCGCCATCGGGAACGCCGTGGCCAATTAGAAGGATGATATGAGGATCCAGGTCCCTATAGACATTGATCAGGTCGAATTTGTGTCTGTTCCAATTGAGGACGTTATGCTGTATGACTCTTATCTGTTCCATTTTTATCTGTTGTTACGGGTGTTGTGTGCTTTGGTTATTTTGTGGGGAACAGGGTCAGTGCGGCGGGAGGAGGGAGGGGGAGAGGGAAGGGGAGAGGGAGAGGAATGAACTACATGCTCTGAGTGAGAAGGGGTTAGAGAGGTGAATGTGGCATCGCGTCTGCGGTGCTCAATGTTGGATACTTGGGGTGCAGGGGAGACAAGGTGAGTGGAGGAGGGGGAGGGGCTGGTGGACTGAGACGTGGGTGTGGCGTCACTGGCTGGGGAGGCAGGAGCAGAGGGAGTAGAGGCCAGGGTGGTTGCTTGATCTGCGTCGGAAACCGAGGCTTCATCTCGCAACACTTGCTCTTCTCTGGCTTCATCGGACGAACATTGGTTGGCTTCATCGGACGAGTCTTTAATAATAAATCGGAAAAAGTAATATTAAAACTGTATAATTCGTTGGTTCGACCCCGTCTAGAGTACTGTGTACAGTTTTGGTCTCCCTACTACAGAAAAGACATAGAAAAGCTGGAACGGGTCCAATGAAGAGTAACAAAGATGATTCCTAGGTTGAGAAATTTGTCATAAAAACAAAGGCTTAAAAAAGTAAATTTATTCAGCCTATCAAAACGAAGAATGGGAGGCGATCTAATAGAAGTGTTTAAAATGTTTAAAGGATTCAGTGATATTAATGCGGAAGATTACTTTACAATTGATCGATCAAATAGAACAAGAAGAAATCACAATTTGAGATAAGTGGTAAAAGATTCTTGTCGCACGAAGCTAAACACTTCTTCTTCAATCGAGTTGTTAATGTTTGGAACTCTCTACCTTGTGATGTCGTTGATAGTACAACAGTTACGGCCTTCAAGAATAGATTAGACAAGTGTTTTGAATCCAACCAGCAACTAAGATATTAATCATCGTCGTAATAACGTTAAGTTCTTTTGAATACTGGTGTCCTTGTCCGCTTTTATCGCCCGGTTAGTGGTAGCAGTAATGGTAGTTCTTTCCTCTTTCCTATATAAATTACATGCAGCTTTTCCATGCTGCATGGCTCTTTTTCCTTTCCTGCCAGCTTTGGCTGGAGGGATGGGGGGGTGGGGAGGAGCCTTCGCCTTTGCTGTCCTTCATCTTCCACCTTTGATTAGATAGTTAGTGAAGCTTGTCACAAACAACCTCGTAAGGACCAGCAGGTCTGCTGTTGTTTGTCCTTCCTTTGTGTCCTTTGTGAGGCTGCGCTCACAGGTGAGAGGGGCTGAGGCGTGGTAATGATGGAGGTAGAGGCAGGTGCTGGCAGCAGAATAGATGGGAGGAGTTGGGAGGAGTCAGGAACCTCAGGGATCTTTATGGCAGGGAGCTTATTGGCAGTGAGGACCTTGTTGAGTTCAGTCTCGAAGCTCCCTGGGTTAATGCTGTTTTGGAAGTGTGCATGGGCTATGGACGTGAGGATCGATGTTATGGTGTCAACTTGAATGTCAGGGAGGGAGGGAATCGGCACCGGAGAGGCTGATGTAGTGGTCCCGCTGTAGGTTTGGGGCTGCCTTGTCTTCTTGGCCTCTTTCGCCGTTACCACCGCCCTGCGTCGTTCAAGGCATTTGTAGGAGAGGGTGCGGTGTCCCTCACAACAGTTTACACATTTCGCTTGGGCAGAGCAGGTCGTGAAGCGGTGTCCTTCCACCCTACATTCGTAGCATATGGCGAGGGTTTTGGGTTGAGGGCAGTCCTTTGTGAGGTGTTGTTCAATCTTATAACAGTGCATGCAGGTTGTGATGGGGATGAATTCCTCCCTTTGGATTTGGTGGTGAGGGATGCGGAGGCTAAACATCTTGAGGCCCTGTTCAGTTGATTTGATGGCAAGGGCAGTCTGCTTGATTTGCCGAAAATTTAGCACAGCATTTCCCTGTCGTAGTTTTTTTCTTCTTATATACATAAATAGACATACCTACCTACCTATATATATATATATATATATATATATATATTTATATATATATATATATATATATATATATATATATATATATATATATATATATATATATATATATATATATATATATATATATATATATATAGCTACTTGCAAACATAGTCAGCCTGCAACGGTGTACCGGGGGCGTTTAAAGGCGTTGATTAAGACTTCAGCTTCCTTAAGGCGAGTATATTCTTAGGCTATATGTACAGGAGCGTCTGAGCGAAAGTGACTGCCGTTGTGTGTCAGTCGGACTCTCGTGAAGGAGTCACGAGTTACAGATTGGAAACTAATGAAGTTACAATTGGTCACGTATGTCAAGGTGACCTCCACGCTTGATGAAATGCTTTGTACACAAACTGAGACGGTAAACACTGACGGACGACATTCCTATAAGGTGGCGTGATCTATCTGTCGTGGGTTTTTTCCATTGACAATTGTATGCCTAATTCGTGGTGATATTAAATAATCGTAATAATAATAATAATAATAATAATAATAATAATAATAATAATAATAATAATAATAATAATAATAATAATAATAATAAAAATAATAATAATACATTGATATCCTTCTATAACACTGCTCGGTCACCAACCAGTGATCGCGACCTCGCGATTTACAAAAATCTAACTGGCAGTCTAGCTACCATTATTATACATAGTGGAATCATGTTAAGCAGAATGATTATGATACAATTACATTACAACACTGGCTATGTAAGAACATATGTGTAGTCATAATATAAATAGTTAGAGGTAAAACACAACGTGTGTGACATGAATCATAAGAAATCTCGCAAAAGATAAATATAAGGACACATGTATAAGTATCTATCAGCTGGCACGATTATTTGCATCCTGTCGCCTCGTCTTAACAACCAAATAATCGTGCAGGACAGAGATCCTCCTAATAAGGTAGCACACGACAACGAGACTGACGAACATCAGAAACATTGGCACAAAAATTCCAGGGTACAGGTAGGTGCGGTGCAAGTATTCAGGCAGCGTTTCCTCCAGGGTTTTTGCAGACTCTGTTTCGTTTGCAAAAGACAATGAATGAAGGGAATTAGTCACATACGAGATGCTGGAGAAGTGAATGTTATCGAGAGACCGCAGAGGAAACACTCGATGGGAAATATTGGCCGTGAAAACCAGACGGATCCGGGACGGGTACGTTGTTATGTTAGTGGAGCGGATATAGCATGCTTCTGCTATGGCATAGTGACCAGTAACCCGTTGATAAGTGGTACCCTCCGGGCAGATGACTGATACATAGAAGGACTGATTAAAATTAAAAAAATGTAGACCCTGAAAGTTCTTATGGAAAACAGGTGTTGGTGGTAGTTTCTTGTAAGGGCACAGGGAAAGAGCGTCAGACGCGTTCACCCTGGTAAGGGCGATTTCGCATACCCCTCCCCGAACTGGTAGGAAGGCAAAAGAGAGACGCAGAGCAATAGAATCACCTGAAGACCGTCTCCTTGCAATATTGCAAGAGGGAGTAGCTAACCGTCGAATACAGAGCGAAATCCTTCGCGATTAAGACAAGAGACGGGGTCGTGTCCAGGGCTAACACACTGTCCTTAGCGGAAAAGGGAAACGGGACAATTTCGTGTGCCTCAAACACGTCCGCCATCTGAAACGGAACATGAATGATTATGGCATCGGGGGTGAGGCTGGACTCAATCAAGGGGTAAAAATATTGACTCATGTCTGTATTAAATAAAGGATTGAGACTATAATTCTGATACCCGATATGGACAGTCGTTCTCAAATCGTGTAGAAGTAACAAGGCAGCTGTGACTCTACAGTGAGCTGCATCAACCATGTTGCTAATGACCCGCTGATTTGCCGTTGCGACAGAGTTAATGACGTTTTCCAATACATGCAAGGCCTGATTTAGGAGGAGAAACTGATTCACCTGGTCGATCTGCTTGACAACTTTGTTGATAACTTCTACCATCTTATTAGTTTGCTCTAGCAGTTCCTCAATGTTAGTATGCAATCGCGCAAGTTTCCTACAATTGGCGTTGATCACCCTGCGATTTCTGGCAGCAAAGGAAAGTACATGAGCGTAGTGGTCCCACAAATCGCGCACGTCCTCGTCGGTTGCCGTACCGAAGAGGAACTTTGAGGCGGACCCAACTGAGTGAAAACTATAATCCATGTCTACCTCATCAACTTTTCCCCGTAAGAACAGAATCCTATCCTCCAGTAGCTGAAAAAGATTCAGAGTTGGTACTAGAAGGTGCCTTTGATTCCCTAGTCTTGGTGGCCCGTATGGCGTCTGCCATGCCGAGTAGTTTTTCTGAGACTATCCTGACTGTGTCTGTGGTGTTCGTCAAGGAAGTATATGGATATTTTACGAGGACCACATCTTCTATGAGGAAGACCTCTCTTATGTGTGCATGCTGTGAGGGCGCCAGGCTTCAGGTGGATGGGTGTCGTTGCGAGTAGGGAGCCGAGGTACAACAATATGATCAGAAAACGCAACATCATGATCTGAAAGTGGTGGGAATGAAGTATTTAAACCCGTGGTCTCAAGTTATAGCTATGGGTGGGGGTATGATCTTGTTGAGTATTTGACTCTGAGGGGGAATTACCAATATCAAGGTCCAAAGGTGAGGGAATTACTTTCAGACGATCACTGTGAACTTCTAGACTGACTCCACTATTTGACTCAAGAACCTCGAACCGATTTCCCCTGACATTCCGAACAACTCGGGAAGGACCCACAAATTTAGCCCCCAGTTTCGAACTCCTTTCCGCTTGCTTAATCATGACTGTGTCACCCTCTTTTAATTCCACCGGGACGGCCTGTTTGTGTTGTTTTGACATCATTTCAACCTTTGTAGCTTTTAACGTACTCCTAACCTCTGAGTGTATCTTGGAAAACATATGCATCTGCTGTTGTGCGTACCTATCAATGTTGTAGAAAGGTTGTTGTGGTTTTGTTAGGAAGTCGTGCGGAAGACGTTTCTCCACCCCATATAAGATGAAGTATGGAGACTTCCCCGTAGAGTCGTTTACCGACGTATTTATGGAAGCGGCTATGTGCGAAAGCCAATCCTCCCAGTTATCGTAGAGATCGTTCACGATAGGCCTGAGGACCTGTAAGATTTCCCTATTAGCCCTCTCCGCCAACCCATTAGCAGCTGGGTGGTAAGCTGTGATGAAGGATTGCGTGATGTTAAACTGAGCGCATATTTCGCTCAATAATGATATCCTAAACTCGGTGCCATTGTCACTCAAAAGAATTCGAGGAGACGAATGTGGACACAACACGTGAGTCACGAGGGCATGGGCCACGCGTGAGGCTGTCTTGTCCTTGAGAGGCGCTAGAACTAGAAACCTAGAGAACTGGTCGACGCACACCAATAAGTAGCGCGAACCATGATGGCTCTGGGGGAGCTGTAATTAGTCTATATTTACAACATCCCATGGCGCCTCTGGTACTGGGTATTGCAACATCGGTGCTGGCCCTTTTACGGATCCCTTGTGTTTTGCACAAACGACGCAATGTGCGACATGTGTTTCTACATCAACCCGTAATGTGGGCCAGTAGTATTTTTGTCTGGTGACAGATAGTGTCTTGTCCCTTCCTGGGTGACCCGCAGTGGGTGTGACACACCCATTGCGGGTCACCCAGGAAGTGGACTTATCTGTTTACATAAGAGCGGCTCCTAGTCCACTGGCCGAAGCGTCGGTACAAAGCTGAAAGGGGTCCTCGAAATCCGGAAAGACAAGAACCGGAGCCTGTGTAAGCGCTTTCTTTAGATCCTCAAAGCTCGTTTGTTGAGCTGGGAGCCACTGAAATGGTACGTCTTTCTTTAATAGATGGGTTAGGGGACTCGCGCGTGCTGCGAAGTCCTTTATGAATGGTCTGTAATAACCTGCGACTCCCAAGAAAGACCGTACCTTGTCTGTAGACGTTGGTTGAGGGAGCTCGGCAATAGCGTTTATTTTGTCGTCCACTGTGTGGATGCCGAATTCGTCCACGACATGCCCCAAGAACTTGAGCCGAGGCTTTAAGAATTCACATTTGGTGAGTTTGAGCTTTAATCCGACCTCTTGAAGTCTCTGTAGGACTGCTTTTAGTGTTTCCATGTGTGCATGCACGTATTTACTTGCTATGATGATGTCGTCTAAATACACATAGACAGAGTTGCCCAGCAAGTCCCCAAAAACGCTGTTCATCGTCCTTTGGAAGGTCAAGGGAGCTCCTTTGAGCCCGAACGGCATCCTCTTCCACTCATAGTGCAATGAATTATTTTATGTGTAAAAACATGTCGGAATGCACGACTTTTTTACATCAGGTATAAATACAACTATAGAATAAATAAATAAAATATACAATAAATAAATAGATAAAATATACACTAAATATAGGAGTGGCTAGCCCGCTGTCCTACTAGCCAAGAACCCCATGAAGATGTCTGTATATGAGTTGTCGAGTGTGGCGGCCGCGTAGGGGGAACCGACGCGCCACTAGGTACAGAACCACAGCCTTGTGGTGCAAAATTGTCTATGTGGTCAGCAGCTGGAGACACAACGATCGGAACGATAAATGTTAACACTTGGCATGCACCAAGGAGGTTTAAATGTACTCAGGAGAACATCAGTCGCTATAGATGGGATGTACTTGGAGTCTCTGAGACACATTGGTGCGGAGAGGGAGAAATGATGAGCGAAGGAGTCAAAATTATATACTGAGGAAGAAACGATGGTATACATAGAGAGGGAGTAGCCATCATGCTAAGCAAAAGAGCCCAGAAGACTTACATTAGCCACAAAACAATAAGTTCTAGAATAATAGCAGTCAAGATGAGGGGACGTCACAGAAAAGCCGTAGTGATCCAGGTTTACACACCGGACACCAACCACGACGATGAAGAAGTGGAGGGATTCTACAGCCAGTTAGAAGAGGAACTAGAGAGAACTCATGAAGGAGACCTAGTCATAGTAATGGGAGACTTTACTAGCAAAACTGTAAGTGACAACCAAGGTTATGAGGAAGTGATGGGTAGACACGGAGTGGGAGAGAGAAATGACCGAGGAGCGAGATTGCTGGAATTTTGTCAGCACAACAGCCTATGTATCACTAACACTACGGCGGAATTTAAGAGGTAGAAGACTGTTAGTAAGTGGAGAGGAGTTGATGATACGAAAAGCTTTCGACTCCATTCTGTTGAAGAGAGCTGTGTGTGTGTGGAGCATCCTCACACGTGAAATGCATACTCCATACGAGGGCGGACAAGGTCTTTGAATATGGACAACATCTGGGAGAACTTGCGGAGACGAAACAGAATGCCTAAAATTGAGGAAACAGACTTAGAAAGAGAGGAAATATAAAGTTTCCAGTCAAGATTTTGTGTTACGGATAGACCGTGGATGTTCTGTGTAGAAGAACGTGACAGCTGAGTGCTGCCGAAGAATAGGGTATAGGTGTTAGGAAGTTGTGTCGAGTGGAGAGCTGGAGAAATTATTGTTTTGAGGCGTTAAAGGACACAAGGTTCCTCCTCCCTTGGAAAGAAATGATAGCAAGGTCTGAGGTTAAGCCTCCTGCAGCTTCCAGTCTGGAGTCTTGTATTTCCTGTTGGAAGGGTCTTCTGCTGAAAGAAGTTGAATGATGAGGAGTAATGTCATTAGCTAACGAGTGGATAAGACTTTGTTTTGGAAAGAAATCATTGATGAATAACAGGAAGAGAGTGGGTGATAGGACTGAGCCCTGTGGGACACCACTGTTGATTGGAATAGAAGAACAGTGACCGTCTATCACAGCGGAGAAAGAACGGCCAGAAAGGAAACTGGAGATAAAGGTACAGAGAGAGGGATAGAGTATGTAGGAGGGAAGTTTAGACAGCATAGACTTGTGCCAGGCCTTGTCGAATGCTGTCGAAATGTTTAAGACAACAGTGAAGGTTTCACCAAAACGGCTAAGAGAGGATGACCAAGAGTCAGTTAAAAAAAAAAAAAAAAAGATCACCAATAGAACGCCTATTGCGGAACACATACTGGTGATCAGATAGAAGGTCAGAAGTGGAGAGAAGCTTTTGAATTTTCCAGTTAAGTATAGATTCAAAAGCTTTAGATTGACTTGAAATTAATGCTAAGGGACATGGGTTTGAGGGACTGGAACGGTCACACATCTTATGTACAGGCTGTATGTAGGCTTACTTACAGCGGGAAGGAAAGGTAGATGTTGAAAAGCAGATAAGAAAAAGTTTGACCGGGCAGGGAGTCAGCACAGTAGCACAATGTTTGAAGGCAAAAGGAGACACTATCAGGTCCATAAGCCTTCTGTGGATTGATGCGGCGGTGCTGCCGTCAGGATTACGGAGAGGAGCGAATGATGAAACCCTGGAATTGGAGGAGATATTTTTCGCTAGTTGCCAGAAGTCTTTGGAAGAATTAGAGAAGTTGAGGTACTTTCTATATTTTTTTTTACAGCAGAGGAGTCAGTTCAAGGGCATAAAAAAGGAAATAAATGTGAGGAAAAAGCCCGCTACTCACTGCTCCTAAAAAGAGTTAGACGAGTGGCCGAAAGATAGGTCAATTTCGGGAGGAGAGGTGTCCTGATACCCTCCTCTCGAATGAGTTCAAGTCGTAGGCATGAGGAAATACAGATGAAGGAAGATTGTTCCAGAGTTTACCAGCGTGAGGGATAAAAGAGTGAAGATGCTGGTTAACTCGTGCGTAAGGGATTTGGACGGTAAAGGAATGAGCATGAGTAGAAAGTCGTGTGTGGCGAGGCCGCGGGAGAGGGGGAGGCATCCAGTTAGCAAGTTCAGAAGGGCAGTCAACATAAAAATATCGATAGAAGATAGAAAGAGAGGCAACATGGCGGGAAAATTGAGGAGGTAGAAGACTTTCAGTCAGAGGAGAAGAGCTAATGAGACGAGGAGCCTTAGACTCCACTCTGTCCAAGAGAGCTGTGTGAGTGGGACCCTCCACACGTGAGATGCATACTCCATACGAGGGCGAACAAGGCCGCTGTAAATGGATAGCGGCTGTGCGGGGGAGAAAAACTGGCGGAGACGAAGAGATATGAAGTCTCCAGTTGATATTTTAAGTTAAGGATAGACTGAGGATGTTTAGTGTTGAAGAAGGTGATATCTGAGTGTTGTCAAAGAAAAGGAGATAGTTTTTTAGAAGATTGTGTCGAGTGGATAGGTGGAGAAACTGTGTTTTTGAGGCATTGAAGGACATCAAGTTCTTCTTGCCCCAATCGGAAATAATAGTAAGGTCTGAGGCTAAGCGTTCTGCTGCCTCCAGCTTGGAATCATTTAGTTCCTGTTGGGTGGGTCTTCTATTAAAAGAAGTTGAATAATGCAGAGTGGAGTCATCGGCGTAAGAATGGATAGGACAGTTCGTTTTGGAAAAAAATCATCAATGAACAACAGAAAGAGAGTGGGAGATAGGACATAACTCTGTGGGACACCATTGTTAATAGGTTTAAGGGAAGAACAGTGACCGTCTACTACAGCAGAAATAGAACGGTCAGAAAGGAAACTGGAGATAAATGTACAGAGAGATGGATAGAAACCGTCGGAAGGTAGTTTGGAAAGAAAAGATTTGTGCCAGAACCTATCAAATGCTTTTGATATGTCCAGCGCAATAGCAAAGATTTCACCGAAACGGCTAAGAGAGGATGACCAAGGGTCAGATAGGAAGCCAAGGATATCACCAATAGAATGTCCTTGCGGAACCCATACTGGCGATCAGATAGAAGGTCAAAAGTGGAAAGGTGCTTTTGAATCTTCCGGTTAAGGATTGATTCAAAGGCTTTAGATAGACAAGAAACTAAAGCTATAGGACGGTAGTTTGAGGGATTGGAACGGTCACCCTTCTTAGGCACAGGCTGTATGAAGGCCTACTTCCAGCAGGAAGGAAAGATAGATGTTGACAGGCAGAGGCGAAAGAGTTTGACCAGGCAGGGTGTCAGCACGGAGGCACAGTTTTTAAGGACAATAGAGGGCACTCCATCAGGTCCATAAGCCTTCTGAGAGTTGAGGCCAGAGAGGGCATAGAAAACATCGTTCTTAAGAATCTTAATAACAGGCATAAAGGAGTCAGAAGGAGGATGAGTAGGAGGAATATGCCCAGAATCGTCCAGAGTGGAGCTTTTAGAAAAAAGTTTAGGAGAAGAGTTCAGCCTCAGAGATAGATTAGACGGCGGTGCTGCCGTTAGGACTAAGGAGAGGAAGGAATGATTAAGAAGTGAAGTTGGAGGAGATGTTTTTGGCTAGATGCCAAAAAGTCCCGGGAAGAATTAGAGAAAGCAAGGTTTTGGCATTTTCTATCAATGAAGGAGTTTTTGGTAAGTTGGAGAATAGCTTTGGCATGATTCCGGGCAGAAATGTAAATATTATGGTTAGCGGGAGTTCGAAGTCTATGTTACCTTTTGTGAGCTGCCTCTCTATCTTTGACAGCACGAGAACAAGCGTGATTAAACCAAGGCTTTTTAGCATGAGGAGTAGAGAAAGAACGAGGAATGTATGCCTCCATTCCAGAGACAATCACCTCTGTGATGCGCTGGGCACACACAGAGGGGTCTCGCTCCTGGAAGCAATAATCATTCCACGGGAAATCGGAAAAGTACATTATCAGGTCGTCCCACCGAGCTCAAGCAAAATGCCATAAGCATCGCCTCTTCGGTGGGTCCAGAGGATGTACAGGAGCGATAGGACAGGATATAGAAATAAGGTTGTGATCGGAGGAGCCCAACGGAGAGATCAGTTTGACTGAGAAAGCAGAAGGATTAGCGGTAAGGAAGAGGTCTAGTATGTTGGGCCTGTCTCCAAGACGGTCGGGAATACGTGTAGGGTGCTGAACCAACTGCTCTAGGTCATTGTGGAGAGCAAAGTTGTAGGCTTGTTCACCAGGCTGGTCAGTGAAAGAGGATGAAAGCCAAAGCTAGCATTAACACTAATATCACCCAAGATGGAGATTTTAACGAAGGGAGATTGGGTCAATATGTGCTCCACTCTAGAGTTCAAGTAGTCAAAGAATTTTACATAGTTAGTAGAGATAGGTGAGAGATAAACAGCACAGATGTATTTAGTAATAGAATGACAATGAAGTCTTAGCCAGATGGTGGAAAATTCTGCAGAGTCAAGGTCGTTTGCACGAGAACAAGTGATGTCGATGCGTACGAAGGCGCAACATCCAGCTTTGGATTAAAATTTAGGATAGAGATAGTTTTGGATCCTTCTTTTCTTGTATTTAATTCTTACATTTTATTTTATTTGCATCAACTTGTATTAAAACAACTGTTTTATCACTCATTAATTACTCCATAAATGATCTCACCGTCTCGTATCCCTGGTAGCGTGATCCGGCTTAAGTTGTTATTGGAGACTGGTGTTCGGGGATAAACAAGGGAAAAAGAAAATATACATTTATTTAAAATGAAATGAAAGTAACTGCCTTACGCAATATTCTATGCTCAGACGATCATAACACTCTGGCATATTCAACGATGGATACAACTTATGACAAACGACATGTCTTAAACATAATACTACAATATGTGCTCAGTTGTTGCCAATAATAATAACACTCGTTATTCCACAAGCAGTGGTTTGTTTCTCTGCTTACATCACAATAATTAAGTACTCTCCTCACAAATCCTAATAACACATTCCTATAGTATAATCTACTACAATTTCACGGAAGCACCAAATTATACCACACGCAGTGGTTTCTACCTTTGCTCTACATGGCAATAAAATAATCACAATCCTGTCCCACTCACAATCCTACTACACCTCTTCTCACATTATAATCCCCAGGACAAAACAGTCGGTTTCCCTTAGATTCTCGAATTTCTACTCACGATTAAGATCACAACAGCCATTCTCAGCTGAGTGAGTAGCAGCACTGCTTGAAGCGAGTGCAAGGCTCGGTCTGCCCATGCCACTGTTGTTTAGGTCATTTTTCCTTGCTTGAGGCGGAACTACATCCTTGACACGCCTTCATTTTCTACATAACCAGTAGCCAATACTTCCTGTCAACAACCATTGGCTCGCTCATTATGTTGTATCGTTTACTTCTCCTGCCATTCGTGGTTCACTCTTAAGACACTCCCACAGTGACTTCGCTGTTCAGTTATTCGCTTATAGCGTTTCGTCACACTGCACGTGACAGTTAGAGTGTTCTGAATGGTTATCCACACCTTCTGACCACGCCTACTGGGTATCTGTTTCCTGTATGTGGGTCTGAGTATTTTCCGTAACCTCTCTTAGTAGTGTTAGCGCTTATCAGATGTTTACGACTTGTATATCTGACTAATTACTTTCCTTCCCTCTCCTATCATATTTACAATTCTTGTCTCAACATCTTCCTCCGGTATTTGCCTCTGATTGGGGTCACTATTAATTAACTGTGGAGTTATGGTCTTCTGGGTCCCGACAATAGTAGAACTGAACAGAGTAGAGATTGCTGTCAGTAGCCTCAGAAATCTTTGTTTTGGTGAGGAAGAGAAGATGAGGTTTAGAGAAGGAGAGATGGTGTTCCACAGAATGAAAATTAGAATTAAGACCGCGAATGTTGCAGAAATTGATAAGAAAGAGGTTCGAGGAGTTATCGAGACACTTCTCAGGTCGGCAGCCAGAAGGGGAGTCCTCCCTGGGGGAATTTGTATCCCCCCCCCCCCCAGGAGGAGACTCCGAGGCAGGATGAAGGTACGCCATTTTGAAATTTCAATCTTGTGAAAAGGTGTGTATGTTGTGTTAATGTAGTGTGGTGTGGATAGAAAGAGGATCTGCCTTTAGAGAGCATGCTGAACTACTCTCCGGTGTTGGTGAGACAATAGGGAAACGGTTATTGAGGACATGGGAAGGGTCTTCCTTGCTCTACTGACAGACCTTGCACACCCAGCGCTCTTCTAGGCCTTCGTCTCATTCTCACCCTATTCACTTCAGCCTTCCACACTCTTTTCGTCAAACGTTCCTCACCCATTTTTACCATGTGCCCATACCAACTCAGCACCCTCTGATCCACCTTTTCAAACAGCTTTCTCACCACTTCCGTTCTCTACCTCACGTCCTCATTTCTCACTCTGTCCATTCTCGTTACACCTTCCATACTCCTCAGGCACCTCATCTCAAACACATCCAACCTCTTCTTCTCGTCCTGTCTCACATTCCACGTTTCGGTCCCATACAGAGCTGTGGGCACAACTACTCCCTCATACAGCCTTCTCTTTGCATTCATTCCTTTAGGCTCTGTTGCTCAATACACTCTTCATTCCACCCATACATTTACTTGCTTCTTTCACTCTGTTTCCAACCTCCACATCCACACTCCCATTTACTGCTACATGCGACCCCAGATACTTGAAGCTCTCAACTTCCTCCAGCAGCTCCCCATTCAGCCTCACATTCATTCTGCCACCATCAGCATCCCTTAGACCCTTACACATCTCATAACCTTGCTTTTTCCCGCATACACTCTCAACTTTCTTCTTTCACACACTCTGCCAAACTCTGTCACCAGATTTTGTAGGCCCTCCTCACACTCTGCCACAAGGACAGTGTCATCCGCAAATAACAACTGGCTTATCTTCCACTCCCTTTCATTTTCACGCACCAGTGCCAAGCCCTCACCTTGCACTCTTGCATTCATTTCCCTCACTACTCCATCCATGTACACGTTAAACAGCCACAGTGACATCACACAACCTTGCCGCAACCCCACATTCACCTCGAACCAATCCCTCTCACCTTTACCAACTCTCACACATGCCCTACTATTCCTATAAAAGCTTTTCACGGCAGACAATAACCTACCTCCTATTCCATACATCCGCATTACACTCCATAATGCCTCCCTATCAACTCTATCATAGGCTTTCTCCAGGTCCATAAAGGCCTCACCGCTTGTTGGAAGGAGAAGCTTGTCATAGGAGTACTTTACAGACCGCCCAACCTTAACAAGGATAGTGGCGTCAAGAAAGTAAGCAGCTGCAAAGAATTAGGAGAGTGAGATCAGAAGTAGGTCAGGACCCGGAGCAGGGAGGGGCGTTAATAGTTTAGAATAGGGCTCACTGGGTATTAGGTTTTATTAACAGAATGGTAACCAACAAAAGTGCAGAGGTCATCCTCAGACTATTTAGCGTTAGTTAGGCCACACTTAGACTATGCTGTCCAGTTTTGGTGCCCACACTACAGAATGGACATCAACTTGCTGGAATCAGTTCAGAGGAGGATGACCAAGATGATTCAGGGACTGAGGAACCTCCCATATCAAGACAGGCTTAAACATCTCAACTTACATTCACTAGACAAACGAAGAGTGTGGGGAGATCTGATTGAATTATTAATATGGGTCAAGGGTTACAACAAAGGCGATATAAGTAAAGTACTGAGAATTAGACAGCAGGATAGAACACGCAGTAATGGATTTAAATTAGAAAAGTATAGATTTAGGAGGGAAATAGGTAAGCATTGGTTTAGTAATAGGGTGGTGGGGGAATGGAATAGACTCGGCAATCACATAGTGAGTGCAGGGACGATAGCTTGTTTTAAGAGTAGACTGGATAGCTACATGGCCGAGGATGACAGGTGGTAGTGGGGGGAGTGGCGGGGCAGAATCTGGAGCTGCCCTGTGTAGGCAATTAGGCCTCTTGCTGTCTCCCCATGTTCTTATGTTCTTATGTTCAAACACCTGATCCATGTACCCTCTGCCGCTCCTAACCCCACACTGCTCCTCACCAACCATACAATCTGTCCCGCATCGGTCCCTATCAATCAATACTCTCCCATACACCTTGCCAACCACGCTCAACAAACTGATACCCCTAAAACTACCAAACTCATACTTATCACCTTTACCTTTGTACAGTGGCACTACACATTCACACTTCCGCTCCAAGGGAACGGCCCCCTCTCTGAAACACTCGGTTAACAGCCTCACCAATCACTCCACAAGTTATATATATAGATATATATATATATATATATATATATATATATATATATATATATATATATATATATATATATATATATATATATATATATATATATATATATATATATATATATATATATTTTAACAAAGGAGGCAGCTCAAGGGCACAAAAAAAGGAGGCAATAATAAAAAAAAAAAAAAGCCCGCTACTCGCTGCTCCTAAAAAAGAATCATAAGAGGTGGCCGAAAAAGAGGTCAATTTCGGGGGGAGAGGTGTCCTGACACCCTTCTCTTGAAAGAGTTCAAGTCGTAGGCAGGAGGAAATACAGATGAAGGAAGATTGTTCCAGAGTTTACCAGCGTGAGGGATGAAAGAGTGAAGATGCTGGTTAACTCTTGCATGAGGGGTTTGGACAGTACAGGGATGAGCATGAGTAGAAAGTCGTGTGCAGCGGGGCCGCAGGGGGGGGTGGAGGCATGCAGTTAGCAAGTTCAGAAGAGCAGTCAGCGTGGAAATATCGATAGCAGATAGAAAGAGAGGCAACTTCGCGACGGAATTTAAGAGAAGACTATCAGTAGGAGGAGGAGAGCTGATGAGACGAAGAGCCTTAGACTCTACTCTGTCTAGAAGAGCTGTGTGAGTGGAGCCCCCCCACACGTGAGATGCATACTCCATACGAGAGCGGACAAAGCCTCTGTATATGGATAGCAACTGCGCGGGGGAGAAGAACTGGCGAAGACGATACAGAACGCCCAACCTCGAGGAAGCTGATTTAGCGAGAGAGGAGATGTGTAGTTTCCAGTTGAGATTTTGAGTTAAGGATAGACCGAGGATGTTTAGTGTTGAAGAAGGTGACAGCTGAGTGTTGTCGAAGAATAGGGGATAGGTGTTTGGAAGATTGTGTCGAGTTGATAGGTGGAGAAATTGAGTTTTTGAGGCATTGAAGGACACAAGGTTCCTTATGCCCCAATCAGAAATGATAGCAAGGTCTGAGGTTAAGCGTTCTGCAGCTTCCAGTCTGGAGTCGTGTACTTCCTGTTGAGAGGGTCTTCTATTAAAAGAAGTTGAATAATGCAGAGTGGAGTCGTCGGCGTATGAGTGGACAGGACAGTTTGTTATGGAGAGATCATTGATGAATAACAGGAAGAGAGTGGGTGATAGGACAGAGCCCTGTGGAACGCCACTGTTGATAGGTTTAGGGGAAGAACAGTGACCGTCTACCACCGCAGAGATAGAACGGCCGGAAAGGAAACTGGAGATAAAGGAACAGAGAGAGGGATAGAATCCCAAAGAAGACAATTTAGAAAGCAAAGACTTGTGCCAGACTCTATCGAAGGCTTTCGATATGTCTAGCGCAACAGAGAACATTTCACCGAAACGGCTAAGAGAGGATGACCAATTCAGTTAAGAGAGCAAGAAGATCGCCAGTAGAACACCCCTTGCGGAACCCATACTGGCGATCAGATAGAAGGTTGGAAGAAGAAAGGTGCTTTTGAATCTTCTGGTTAAGGATTGATTCAAAAGCTTTAGATAGACAGGAAAGTAAATCTATAGGGCGGTAGTTTGAGGGATTGGAACGGTCACCCTTCTTAGGCACAGGCTGTACAAAGGCATACTTCCAGCAGGAAGGAAAGGTAGATGTTGATAGGCAGAGACGAAAGAGTTTGACCAGGCAGGGTGTCAGCACAGAAGTACAGTTTTTAAGGACAATAGGAGGCACTCCATCAGGTCCATAAGCCTTCTGAGAGTTGAAGCCAGAGAGGGCATAGAAAACATCATTTGGAAGAATCTTAATGACAGGCATAAAGGAGTCAGAGGGGGATGAGTAGGAGGAATATGCCCAGAATCATCCAAGGTGGAGTTTTAACAGAGTTTGAGCGAAGAGTTCAGCCTTAGAGACAGATGAGACGGCAGTGCTGCCGTCAGGGTTAAGGAGAGGAGGGAAAGAGGAAGAAGTGAAATTGGAGGAGATATTTTTTGGCTAGATGTCAGATGTCACTGGAAGAATTAGAAGAAGCAAGGTGTTGACATTTTCTATTGATAAAAGAAGTTTTGGTAGGTCGGAGAATAGATTTGGCACGATTCCGGGCTGAAATGTAAAGGTCATAGTTAGCGGGAGTTCGAAGGCTCTGCAACCTTTTGTAAGCTGCCTCTCTATCTTTAATAGCACGAGAACAAGCATGATTAAACCAAGGATTTTTAGCAAGAGGAGTAGAGAAAGAACGTGGAATGTATGCCTCCATTCCGGAGATAATCACCTATGAGATGCGCTGGGCACACACAAAGGGGTCTCTCCCCTGGAAGCAGTAATCATTCCGCGGGAAATCGGAAAAGTACATCCTCAGGTCGTCCCACCGAGCTGAAGCAAAATGCCAGAAGCATCGCCTCCTCGGTGGGTTCATCACCATTTTGAATATAATTTTGGGAAAAGGTGTGTGTGGTGTGTGAATGTAGTGTGGTGTAGAAAGAGAGAGGAACTGTCTTTAGAGAGCATGCTGAACTGCTCTCTGGTGTTGATGAAACAAAAGGGAAACGGTTAGTGAGGACATGGGAAGGGTCTTTGAAGGGCTTCAGCACCCTCCTCCTTCCCATATATCCTGCACGTATATCCTCACATATATATATATATATATATATATATATATATATATATATATATATATATATATATATATATATATATATATATATATATATATATATATATATATATATATATATATATATATATATATATATATATATATATATATATATATATATATATATATATATATATATATATATATATATATATATATATATATATATATATATATATATATATATATATATATATATATATATATATATATATATATATATATATATATATATATATATATATATATATATATATATATATATATATATATATATATATATATATATATATATATATATATATATATATATATATACATATATATATATATATTAAGTAAAGAAAACAGCTCAGGGGAAAAAGATAACAATAATTTAATAAAAAACGTAGATCACTGCTCCTATAAAAAGTCAACAGAAGTGGTTAGAAAAGAGGTCAATTTCGGTCGGCGAGATGTCCTGGTACTCTCCTCTTGAAGGAGTTCAAGTCGTAGGCAGAAGGAAATACAGATGAAGGAAGATTGTTCCAGAGTTTACCCGCTTGTGGGATGAAAGAGTGAAGATGCTGGTTAACTCCTCCATAAGGGATTTGGACAGTATTGGAATGAGCTCGAGTCATGTGGTGTGGGGCCGCGATGGGGCAACACAGCGGTGGAATTTAAGAGGTAGAAGACTTGATGAGACGAAGAGCCTCTTGACTCTACTCTGCACAAAAGAGGTGTAGTCTATGTGTGTTGCCTCCGACACGTGAGATGCATACTCCATACGAGGACGGACAAGGCCCCTGTATATGGATAGGAACTGTGCGGGGGAAAAGAACTGGCGGGTGGAGAGGTGTCTTGATACACTCTTCTTGAAAGAGGTCAAGTCATAGGCAGGAGGAAATACAGACGAAGGAAGAATGTTCCAGATTTTACCACTGAAGGGGATGAAAGAATGGAGATGCTGGTTAACTCTTTCATAAGGGGTTTGGACAGTATAGGGATGAGCTTGAGTAAAAAGTCGTGTGCAGCGGGGCCGCGGGAGGGGGTGAGACATGCAGTTAGCAATTTCAGAAGAACAGTCAGCATGAAAATATCGATAGAAGATAGAAAGAGATGCAACATGGCGGCGAAATTTAAGAGGTAAAAGGCTATCAGTAAGAGGAGGAAAGTTGATGAGACGAAGAACCATATACTCCACTCTGTCCAGAAGAGCTGTGTGAGTGGAACCCCCCACCCCCCCACCCACACACACACACACATACACACACACGTGAGATCCATACTCCATACGAGGGCGGAAAAGTCCCCAATATTGGAAGCATCTGTGCGGGGGAGAAGAACTGGCGGAGACGATACAGAACGCCCAACCTCGAGGAAGCTGATTTAGTAATAGAAGGGATGTAAAGTTTCCAGTTGAGATTTTGAGCTAAGGATAGACCGAGGATATTTAATGTTGAAGAAGGTGACAGCTGAGTGTTGTCGAAGAATAGAGAATAGGTGTTTGGAAGATTGTGTCGAGTTGATAGGTGGAGAAATTGGTTTTTTGAGGCATTAAAGGACACAAGGTTCATTTTACCCCAATCGGAAATGATAGCAAGGTCTAGGGTTAAGCGTTCTACCGCCTCCAGTCGTTTCATGTTATCTGTCCACTCACAGCGTCAATCTCCATGGGTGTGGCACCTGCGCATTGTAGCTCATGATTGGGTGAGAGTTATCATGTCCGATATCGTTGGCCACGTGCGATTAATGGTCAAACTTTCGTCAGTAATATATATGAATGTTTTTATGTACAAAGAAACCATGACACGTCCTTATGTACATCCCAAACACACCGATCTGCATGGATAACACACCATACAGGCACACGAAAGACAAGCTTGTGTCAGACAGCGAGGGCAGATCATACGCGAACTAACAACAGGCTTAAAATAATAACCTTTATTTCATTCAAGATACAAAAAAATACACCAGGTTCTTTAGATGTAAGAAAAATGTTCTTTAATAATTCCTTGCATGTAAATCACGTGGCTAATACTTGACGCAGCAAGAAACATTACTAATGTGAGGCTTGGCTATTTCCATCGTGTGCTGTACGGCATAGTAGCGAGGCACATCGGCATGTTTGGGATTTATATATATATATATATATATATATATATATATATATATATATATATATATATATATATATATATATATATATATATATATTTATTTATATATATATATATATATATATATATATATATATATATATATAAGATAAAAAGAGAGGCAACACTGCGGCGGAGTTTAAGAGGTAGAAGACTATCAGTATGAGGAGGAGAGCTGATGAGACGAAGAGCCTTAGCCTCCATTCTGTCCAGAAGAGCTGTGTGAGTGGAGCCCCCCCACACATGAGATGCATACTCCATACGAGCGCGGACAAGGCCCCTGTATATGGACAGCAACTGTGCAGGGGAGAAGAACTGGCGGAGACGGTACAGAACGCCCAGCCTCGAGGAAGCTGATTTAGTAAGAGATGAGATATGAAGTTTCCAGTTAAGATTTTGAGTTAAGGATAAACCGAGGATGTTTAGTGTTGAGGAAGGTGATAGCTGGGTGTTGTCAAAGAATAGGGGATAGTTGTTTGGAAGATTGTGTCGAGTGGATAGGTGGAGAAACTGTGTTTTTGAGGCGTTGAAGGACATCAGGTTCTTCTTGTCCCAATCGGAAATAATAGTAAGGTCTGAGGCTAAGCGTTCTGCAGCTTCCAGCCTTGAGTCGTTAAGTTCCTGTAGGGTGGGTCTTCTATTAAAAGAAGTTGAGTAATGCAGAGTGGAATCATTGGCGTAGGAATGGATAGGACAGTCAGTTTTGGAAAGATCATCAATGAACAAATGGAAAAGAGTGGGAGATAGGACAGAACCCTGTGGGATACCACTGTTAATAGATTTAAGGAAAGAACAGTGACCGTCTACCACGGCAGAAATTGAACGGTCAGAAAGGAAACTGGAGATAAAGGTACAGAAAGAAGGAAATAAACCGTAGGAGGGTAGTTTGGAAAGCAAAGATTTGTGCCAGACCCTATCAAAAGCTTTTGATATGTCCAGCGCAAAAGCAAAAGTTTCACCGAAACGGTTAAGAGAGGATGACCAAGAGTCAGTTAAGAAGGCTAGGAGATCACCAGTAGAACGCCCCTTGCTTAACCCATACTGGCGATCAGATAGAAGGTCAGAATTGTAAAGGTGCTTTTGAATCTTCCGGTTAGGGACTGGAGCGGTCACCCTTCTTAGGAAAAGGCTGTATGAAGACATACTTCCAGCAAGAAGGAAAGGTAGATGTTGACAGGCAGAGGCGAAAGAGTTTGACCAGGCAGGGTGACAGCACGGGGGCACAGTTTTTAAGGACAATAGGAGGCACTCCATCAGGTCCATAAGCCTTCTGAGGATTGAGGCCAAAGAGGGCATAGAAAACATCATTTTGAAGAATCTATATAACGGGCATAAAGGAGTCAGAGGGGGGATGAGTAGGAGGAATATGCCCAGAATCGTCCAGAGTGGAGTTTTTAGAAAAAGTTTGAGAGAAGAGTTCAGCCTTAGAGATAGATGAGACGGCAGTGTTGCCGTCAGGACTGAGGAGTGGAGGGAAAGATGAAGAAGTGAAGTTGAAGGAGATGTTTTTGGCTAGATGCCAGAAGTCACCGGAAGAGTTAGAGAAAGCAAGGTTTTGGCATTTTCTATTAATGAAAGAATTTTTGGTTAGTCGGAGAATAGATTTGGCACAATTTCGGGCAGAAATGTAAAGTTCATAATTAGCATTAGTTTGAGGGCTCTGGTACCTTTTGTGATCTACCTCTTTATCATTGACAGCACGAGAACAAGCGTGATTAAACCAAGGCTTTTTAGCGTGAGGAGTAGAGAAAGAACGAGGAATGTATGCCTCCATTCCAGAGACAATCACCTCTGTGATGCGCTGAGCACACACAGAGGGGTCTCTATCCTGGAAGCAATAATCATTCCACGGGAAATCGGAAAAGTACATCCTCAGGTCGTCCCACCGAGCTGAAGCAAAATGCCAGAAGCATCGCCTCTTCGGTGGGTCCAGAGGGTGTTCAGGAGCGATAGGACAGGATGCAGAAATAAGATTGTGATCGGAGGAGCCCAACGGAAAGAACAGTTTGACAGAATAAGCAGAAGGGTTTGAGGTAAGGAAGAGGTCTAGAATGTTGGGCCGGTCTCCAAGACGGTCGAGAATACGTGTAGGGTGCTGGACCAACTGCTCTTGGTCGTTGAGGATAGCAAAGTTGTAGACTTGTTCACCAGGATGGTCAGTGAAAGAGGATGAAAGCCAAAGCTGGTGGTGAACATTGAAATCTTCTAGGATGGAGATCTCAGCGAAGGGAGAGTGGGTCAGGATGTGCTGCACTTTAGAATTCAAATAGTCAAAGAATTTTACATAGTTGGTAGAGTTAGGTGAGAGATAAACAGCACAGATGTATTTAGTAATAGAATGACAATGAAGTCTTAGCCAGATGGTAGAAAATTCAGAAGAGTCAAGGTCGTCGGCACGAGAGCAAGTGATGTCGTTGCGCACGTAGGCGCAACATCCAGCTTTGGATTGAAATTTAGAATAGAGATAGTAGAAGGGAACAGAGTAGAGATTGCTGCAGTAGCCTCAGAAACCTGTGTTTCGGTAAGGAAGAGAAGGTGAGGTTTAGAGGAGGAGAGATGATGTTCCACATAATGAAAATTAGAGCGAAGACCGCGAATGTTGCAGAAATTGAGAAGAAAGAGGTTCGAGGAGTTATCAAGACACCTCTCGGGTCGGCAGCCAGAAGGGGAGTCCTCCCTGGGGGAATTTGTGGTCCCCCCCCAGGCGGGGACTCCGAGGCTTGGTGTAGGTGCGCCATTTTGAGATTTTAATTTGGGGAAAAGGTGTATATGTTGTGTGAATGTAGTGTGGTGTGGATAAATAGAGGATCTGTCTTTAGAGAGCATGCTGAACTACTCTCCGGTGTTGGTAAGACAATAGGGAAACGGTTAGTGAGGACATGGGAAGGGTCTTTGGAGGGCTTCAGCTCCCTTTTCACCTCCCATATATACCTCACCGGGAGTGGCTTGCGCCCGTTCGGTAGGTGTCTTCCTACCTACTCCAGCCAAATTATATGCCAAGGTGTGATGTTTTTTGTATACGTAAACATTCAAACATATCCTTGCAAATAAGGAATGAATATTTATCGCCACAGTTTCTTTTCCCTCCATCACGAGGCAGCAATGCGCGTGTGCCACGCCCACACTCGCGAGTGGACGGATGGACCGAACCTGACTACATCAGAAGTGGCAGCAGCAGTGCCACTGGCACTGACATTGTCACTGTTATCCCCGCCACTATTGATGCTGTTACTGCCGCTGATAAAAGGCTCATTACCTTTGGGATTGTTAATGACCAATATTACTATTATTATTATTATTATTATTATTATTATTATTATTATTATTATTATTATTATTATTATTATTATTATTATTATTATTATTTTGTTATTATTATTATTATTATTATTATTATTATTATTATTATTATTATTATTATTATTATTATTATTATTATTATTATTATTATTATTTTTATTATTATTATTATTATTATTATTATTATTATTATTATTATTATTATTATTATTATTATTATTATTATTATTATTATTATTATTATTATTATTATTATTATTTATATTATTGTAAGGACATCTTCGACAAGTTGAGTGCAGGAGGAGGGAGGAAGCACGGGTGTGTTTGAGATGAGTTCATTCCCGACTAGTTTCGCTTTCGCTTCTTGAGAGGAACTGAGGTGGCTTTTTTTTAGAGAGAGAGAAGAGGGGGAAGAATTAGAAGAGGGTGGGTGAGGAAGGTAAAGAGAGAAGTAAAGAAGGAGTAGGAGGGAGAAGAGAAGGCGGGAAGTCCACCTATCTAGGGCATTTTATGACACTTTTAGGCTTACAATCAGTTCATGAAGCTGAAGTTTGGTTGATACATTGTTTGGCACGTAGTCGACGTTATGTTCACAACAGGTTCTTACATGTTTGATTTCGGAGGAGTCACGATTGTGTTTATATTTGTGTTTTTGGGTGTAACGTGTAGTTGTGGTGTTTGCGTATAGCTAGCTAGCCGAGTGTGGATGCAGTGATTCTGAATTTGCTTCTTTGGGGTGGATCAGATTCAGTGGAGTAGCGGTGCAGGCAGGGAGTTTATTACGGCAAGGCTGCTTGGGAAGGCTCTGTTGTACATGAGTATGTTGCTCGCGTTGTCAGTGAGGGTGTCGAAGTGGTGTATGTTGAGCAGGGCAAGTCTTTGCCATATTTTTGTGGCTGTGTTGTGTATACGTATGTTGAGAGGGAGAGTGTTTGTTGCTATGTGGATTTGCTCTGTGGTCATGGCGTATGGGTGGTATTGGTTGGTGGCAAAACGTAAGGCTGTGTTCTGGACCCTCTGGAGTTTAGCGAGTTGAGTGTTACTGAATGTGTGTGTGGGTATGGGAGGGTAATCAATGATGGCAGGATAAGTGTTTTTACAAGGTGGGTTTTTATGTTTGTGCATGGGCATCAGCTTAAATCTGTATAGTTTTGACGTACTGGCATACTGGACTATTCTGGACATGTTTATAGAAACCATTTGTGGAGATGTGGAGACCTAGGATTTTGCCCGTTTGTTGCGTGTGGTGTGTGTCATTTGCAGTAATCAGTTGTTCATTGGTATAGGGAGCAGAGCTTCATGACAGTGAATTTGTTGGTGTCGGTTTGTATTCGCCATCTCGACTCATAGGAGTTAAGGGAGTCAGTCTCTCCCGGGATGTTGAGAGATGAGCCACCTGAATTGACCTCCCTGGATAGCCGACGATTTGAGTGACATCGTCGGCGTATGAGATGATGGTGCCTCTGAGTGGGGGAGGGGTATCTCTGGTGTAGAGTGAATCGCGTCGGGGAGAGCACACTGCCCTGAGGGACACCGCAGCTCAGGTCAAAGCTGTCACCGAGGTAGTTTCCAGCTCTTATTCTCGCCGACCTATCATCTAGAAAGTCGAATATGAGCTTTTCGAGAATGATAGGAGGTCCGAGGTGTAAGATTCTTAGGTGCCAGACTTTGTCGAAGGATTTGGTGATGTCTCTCAGGACGAGATGGCACTATCTCCCGTCAGCTTTCTGTTGGGTGACAGTCTCGGTCACGAGAGCGAAGGCGTGCGTGGTTCCCCTGCCTGGGCGGAACCCAAACTGTAAGTCTTTGTCGATGTTGGAGTCTTCAAGGAATGTCCTGAGTCGGTGGTCAAGAATTCACTCAAATATCTTCCCCGGCTCTTCAAAGGGGGATATTGGCCTGTAGTTAGCGGGGTAGTGAGGTTTTTTACCATCTTTTGGTATTAGCTTCAACGTGGCCTTCTTGAACTTGTCGGGGAAGTAGCCTGCTGAAAGCGCGGCATTGAGAGTCTTTGTTTAAGTATGCAATGGCTTCAAGGGGGAGGTGTCTTAAGATGGTTTTATTTATGCCACTTTGTCCTGGGCATGTCTTTTTCATGCCCTTGATTATGGAAAGGATGTGTTCGGAGGTAATTTCAGAAGTGAGGAGGTAGTTGTCAGAATTAGTCTGCTGGGGTCTGCATTGACGTGAGGGGAAAGTCTATGGAGGTTATTGACGAGAAAGTCGCGTACTTCAGTCTCTGTCTCTTCGTCGTCCCAGTCTTCGTCCGCGTCACTGAAAACGTCTTCGCAGTGATTTCTGTGTAGCGTCTCCTTCTCGTTGTTGTCGTACACTTTGTCACGTGTGGGGGAGAAGAGGTTGTGGGGTTCGTCGTGTCGGTTCCCATGAGTTGTTTTGTCTTACGCCAGAAGGTGGCTGGGTCATGGTATAGTGAGGCTGTCTCCGCAATGACCTCGCCCCAGTGGGCGCGGCTGTCGCTCTGCAAGTGTTGTTGTAGCGTGAGTTGGAGCTGTTTGTGGCGTCAATAGAGAGGATAAGTCCAGCCGTTGGTGTTGGCCTCATGCTGTATGGCTTTGTGTTGTGCTATTAAGGTGCGTGTCGTGTGACAAAAGTGAGAGTGTGTTAGAGTTTTGTGGCGTGTTGTTGGAATGTTGTTTTTGACTGCGGTCACAACTGTGTTGTACCATTCTTGAAGATACGTGTCGATGAAGTCAATCGAAGCTGCGGGTTGACGGGAGAGTCCCTGAATTTTTTAGCGATATCTGTGAGAAATTGATCCCAGATGGCCTGGTTGAAGTTTGGTCTGGGGCGTGTGGGGATTTGGATGGGAGTGGTAGAGATGGTAAGGATGACAGGGATGTGGTTGCTCATGGTGATGGGGCCTTGAGTAATGCTGATATTGTGATAAGTGTTGTTGTTTGTGAGGATGATATCCGGTGTTGTGGCTGTGTTGTGAGCTATGTATGTGGGAATGTGTGGGCCTATGTGTGAATGGTTCGTTGGTTAATCAGGTGTTGTATTTGTCTTCCTTTGGTGTTGGTATGCGTGTAGCCTAGTGTCGGGTGGTTGGCGTTGGGATCGGCTATCATGTACAGTTGCGTCAGGGAATGAGGCGGCACCGTCCGTTGATTTTCGTTCAGGAAGTAGCTTGTAATTCTTCCGATATTTTTTTGTTTTGTTGCCTCAGGCGTCAATATTTCTCCTCATTATTACTTACAATTAATTAAATATAAGTAATAAACGAGAAACAATCAGAAACAACCATTAAATCGTGTTGTGTTTGTGAGGAACGGTCGAAACATTTTGAGAGCGGAAGCATCGTTCACATGGATATTAGTCAACAGCAGTCCTAAGTTGTAATTACATTTTAAGAAAATAATAAATATATTCCAGCGGTCATATTAGATTACGTTCATTTGAGAATGTAAAAAAAATCAGTATATTACTCGTGATCACTTTAAATTTAAAATTATAATGGTATAACATGCGCTCACAAGCACTCGCTTGACAAGTCTGGCGGCGGAATGCACACAACAACACATAATGCATACTGCACCATGGCGTGTCAACGCAGGAGAGAGACTTCTGTCGATCAGCGACAAACCATTATTAATCTAGCTAATGCTAATATGAAGACAAAGGACATTGCCAGAATACTTAATGTCAATCGCTGCACAATTCAACGATGGAAGAAAAGGCATGCGGAGACAAACAGCCTTGAAAATAGAAGAAGACCTGGAGGTCCACGCCACACCACCCAGGAGGAAGACGAGCGCATCATCAGCCAAGCAAGAGACAATCCCCTCACCACAGCTGTGAAGATCAAGGTCACCACGGGCATTAACGTAGGGATCACCACGGTGAGGAAGAGACTCCATGAAGCTGGCCTGCACCACCGGACGCCAGCCACCAAGCCCTTCCTCACCGACACCAACAGGGAGGAGCGCCTGGGCTTCGCTTTGGAATATCTCCCGGTCGAGGCAACGTTTTGGGAACAGGTCGTCTTCTGCGACGAGAAAACGTTTGCCTCTGACGACCACGGGAGACTACACTGCTGGCGTCTCGACAAAACAAGGTGAGAATAAGAAATAAATTCAACCGTGAACTGGTATAAAGCCACCACTATAAAGTCGCAGAGAAGAAGCAAATGGCTGTATTTAAAAAAGTAATTAATTACAGTAATTTTCAAAGGCATTAGTGACATAGTCCATTTCATCAACTTTACATTCATATCTGTTACTTTACTGTAAGCACTTTTATAAAATTAGCAGACCTTAATACTTCATTAAATATTCACAGATTGTTTTCCCTTTTTTCTGACTCGCGAAACTGTCCACCCTCCTCCCCAAGACTCTCTTGCTAGCCTCTCCCCATCCCCCTCTGGCTGTGGGTAGCAGTTGGGTGCGGTGCACACACACACACACACACATCGCCAGCTCAGTTGTTGTTGCCGCCCGAGGATTTATTATCGGGTTCTTTAGTAGGCTATTAATATCAGTTCTGATGCCACGCATTGCCCCTAATAAGACTTTTTCGTTTACCTTTTTGAGCTATTTGTCAAAAGAGTGCCACGATCTTTGAGTATTTATGACATTATGTTTTACAACGAGTCCATGCTGGTTTCTTGAACAGTTAATTCTAATGGTGACTTTATATTTGTTGACGGTACTATAATATTCTAAGCAATAATATATATGCATATGCAGTGAATATTGACATCTAAAACTTTTTATATGCCAAAAAAGCTGAAAATATAAAATGTTTTTATGGCTTCATAAAATAAAGTAGCACACAATCTCTCTCTCTCTCTCTCTCTCTCTCTCTCTCTCTCTCTCTCTCTCTCTCTCTCTCTCTCTCTCGGATAATAAACATATATTCATTAAGGCTTCAATTATTTAAACAGAAAATACTTATATTTCTTAATTCTAATTTCAGGTATGAAACTCAAAACATCAACTATTCGAGAAGGAGTGGCAGGATAACGGTCGGACTCTGGGGGTGGATGTCAGCAAGCGGACCTGGGGAGCTAGCTGAAATTGAGGAGCGCCTGACTTCACTTCAATATGTGGAGATATTGGACACAATTATGCTGCCAACTGTAAGAGCAATGCTGATACCACCACCACAACCAATTTTCATTGCGATGGATAATGCTCCAACCCACAATTCCCAGGCCGTAAAGGAATGGTTCAGGGAACACCCGGATGTTGTAAGACTTCCCTGGCCATCAAAGTCTCCAGATTTGATGCCCATTGAAAATCTTTGGGCAAAAATGGTAAAAAAATGGGACTGCAATGTGCCCAGAAAAAAAGAAAACCTTATTGCTCATGCAAAAGACATATGGGATGATTTACGGTCAGAAGATGTATGTAATAATCTAGTAATGTCTATGCCAAGGAGGCTGGAAGAAGTGATAGAAAAGAGAGGATTCTCTACGAAATACTAGTTGTAAAAGTGGTGTGTGTGTGTGTGTGTGTGTGTGTGTGTGTGTGTGTGTGTGTGTGTGTGTGTGTGAGAGAGAGAGAGAGAGAGAGAGAGAGAGAGAGAGAGAGAGAGAGAAATAAAGAAAGACACACAATCTAAAAAAAATATCTAAAGATACTGTGATTAATATTTTATTTTATTTTACTTGTTGGATTGATTTGCATCTAAGACGTTAACGGTAGCTAGCTGTGAATTCTGGAAAATATTTAGTTTTTTTGTGTGTGTGTGTGTGTGTGTGTGTGTGTGTGAGAGAGAGAGAGAGAGAGAGAGAGAGAGAGAGAGAGAGAGAGAGAGAGAGCATTAAAGCATGTCAGACAATGGAACAATAATGTCTCCAGATACTGAGATTCATATTTTATTATATTTTACTTGTTGGATTGATGTCCATCTAAGACTTTAACGGTAGCTAGCTGTGAACTATGGAAAATATTTAGTTTTAATGTGTGTGTGTGTGTGTGTGTGTGTGTGTGTGTGTGTGTGTGTGTGTGTGTGTGTGTGTGCGTGCGTGCCCGCATGTGCCTGTGTGCGCGTATGTGCCTGTGTGCACGTATGTGCGTGTGTGCTCGTATGTGCGTGTGTGCACGTGTGTGCGTGTGTGTGTGTGTGTGTGTGTGTGTGTGCAATAAAAGTTTGTTTCTAAAGTCTTTTTTTCTTAACACATTACTATATTCTTATTTTTTATTGCAGAGATGAGAAGCACCGAATGAATTTTCAGACAAATATTATCGGCTATATATTCCTGCATGGCACCTCAAACTTAGGACAACTGTCACTGTCTATTATATCGGGGTTGTCAACGGCCAAGCCATCAAATCAGTTGCTTACAGGATTCTTTAAGATAAAGGAGTGGTGTGCTTAGCTCGTGACTGGGGAAGGGTATTACCTCTATTCAATTTGCTTTTATGTATTTTCTACGCGTATTGGGAGAGAGTGATCTGAGCGTGTTTGTCTTGTAGCTTTGATAGTCATTACTTTGGAGCTACATCGCGCTGGGGCAGTGAGGAAGGTAATAGAAATAATAACTGGATGCGACTGTTGACTGGCAGAGGAAAATTTGCTCCGCAGTGTTACAGCGAAGATATATTTATTTTATGGTTAAAGCAAGATCTTTTCTGTCTGGGTAAACAAGGCCCACATCATGGATTAGGATTTATTTTTTCCTGCACTGCATTTAGTTAGCCAGCACATCACCTTTGTCATCACCACCACTCATCACCATCGCTACAACCACCACTTTCATCACCATCACTATTACAACCATCAACACAATCGCCACCTGCACAACAGTAAGTAGCGCATTTCGGTATCTTGACAGCATGACGTCCAGCCTCTAAAAAAGGTATAAAGGGCCCCTCTCCCCATTCAAAATCAGGTTGGTAAGTAGCTTGCTATGTGACCGGTGGAGCGCGTTATGAGGTACAAGGTGGCGTCGCGGCAGCTTCGGCGGCGTCACCTCAGGAAAAAGATAGGGCATCAAAACATATAGAGGCCGGTGGACGAAACATTTTGAGAAGTGCCGCATCACTCCCTGACGCAACTGTACTTACATTATGCAGTAGGCTATGCGTTCTCCTAGGCCCACGGACACGTTCTGGAAATTAATAATAAAAAAAGCATTATGCACTTACACTATGCAGTAGGCTACTATATTAATAAATATTATGACAACGAATCTGCCACTAGCACATATAATATTACAGTATTAGGAAAAGAATGCGAGAATTTAAGGAAAAACAAAAAGAAAGAAAATTCGCCAGAAAACAAAGTACGTAGCTAGGCTATCGGGTTGTGAATGAGTCATTTCATCAGTTACAGCGAATCTTCTGCACTTATTACAACTAACTACCACAGTACAGCATAAGATACATAAGAACTTCAGCAAACTTACATCGCACAGAAACATACACGTCACACACCCACTGCCGCCCACGTCACAGTGCACACTGACTCGTGTCGCAGGGAACACATCACCCGACTTTTTTTTTCGCATCACATTATGAGTATAGAACTCCACGAAGTACCCAAGTTCATTTTAATTTACATACATTAATAATGATAACACAATGATTGATTTACAAAAAAATCAATCGAAGAGGGATTCACGTCACTGGTGAATGTTAATTGTGCTATGTGTGTGTGTGTGTGTGTGTGTGTGTGTGTGTGTGTGTGTGTACAGAAGTGTATATACTATATGCCCATGGTCGTTTGCAGTTTCTCGAAAGACCGATCGATTCATTATCCATCACATAGATACCTTAGGGCCACATTTAAAAAAAAAATAAATAAATAAAAACGTCTTTTACACACGCACATACAGCATGTCACTGCAGAAGACGATAATTAAAGTCGTTGGAGTACGGAGGCCCTCCGTCGAT